>NC_137677.1:1045586-1140586 GCF_963989245.1 Nansenia antarctica
GGATGGAAGGAGGGATAGAAGGAGGGATGGAAGGAGGGATGGAAGGAGGGATGGAAGGAGGGATAGAAGGAGGGATAGAAGGAGGGATGGACGGAGGGATAGAAGGAGGGATGGAAGGAGGGATGGACGGAGGGATAGAAGGAGGGATAGAAGGAGGGATAGAAGGAGGGATGGAAGGAGGGATAGAAGGAGGGATGGAAGGAGGGATGGAAGGAGGGATGGAAGGAGGGATAGAAGGAGGGATGGAAGGAGGGATGGACGGAGGGATAGAAGGAGGGATAGAAGGAGGGATAGAAGGAGGGATAGAAGGAGGGATAGAAGGAGGGATGGACGGAGGGATAGAAGGAGGGATGGAAGGAGGGATGGACGGAGGGATAGAAGGAGGGATAGAAGGAGGCATAGAAGGAGGGATGGAAGGAGGGATAGAAGGAGGGATGGAAGGAGGGATGGAAGGAGGGATGGAAGGAGGGATGGAAGGAGGGATAGAAGGAGGGATGGAAGGAGGGATGGACGGAGGGATAGAAGGAGGGATAGAAGGAGGGATAGAAGGAGGGATAGAAGGAGGGATGGACGGAGGGATGGAAGGAGGGATGGAAGGAGGGATGGAAGGAGGGATAGAAGGAGGGACAGAAGGAGGGATAGAAGGAGGGATAGAAGGAGGGATGGACGGAGGGATGGAAGGAGGGATAGAAGGAGGGATGGAAAGAGGGATAGAAGGAGGGATAGAAGGAGGGATGGAAGGAGGGATAGAAGGAGGGATGGACGGAGGGATAGAAGGAGGGATGGAAGGAGGGATAGAAGGAGGGATGGAAGGAGGGATGGAAGGAGGGATGGAAGGAGGGATGGAAGGAGGGATGGAAGGAGGGATAGAAGGAGGGATGGAAGGAGGGATGGAAGGAGGGATAGAAGGAGGGATGGAAGGAGGGACAGAAGGAGGGATAGAAGGAGGGATAGAAGGAGGGATAGAAGGAGGGATGGAAGGAGGGATAGAAGGAGGGATGGAAGGAGGGATAGAAGGAGGGACAGAAGGAGGGATAGAAGGAGGGATGGAAAGAGGGATGGATGGAGGGATAGAAGGAGGGATGGAAGGAGGGATAGAAGGAGGGATAGAAGGAGGGATAGAAGGAGGGATAGAAGGAGGGATGGGCGGAGGGATGGACGGAGGGATGGAAGGAGGGATAGAAGGAGGGACAAGGAGGGCTGTGTCATGCTTTTGTGTTGTGGTCTAAATGCAACACTAGAGCTAGCATTGACTGCTGTTTGTTATGTATGCTCAGCCTCTCAACGCGTCCCAGTTCACCTGGCTGATGGCAGTTTTCTGTCCGTTCTAGTCAGAGGACCAACATGACGCGCCCACACAGCTCACCCTGCAGACGGTGGGCGAGGAGGAAGACCTACCAATCGGTGAGGGAGCCACCCTCGATCGGCCAATGACGTCGCTTGAAAAACTCCACATTATTGTGGGTTACGCCATCGTCAGACGAGACCTCAGGTAAACAAAGCAAACAAGGTACATAGATAGAAAGATAAATAAAGTAGATTTAGATCCAAAGTCTTGATATTGTCATGTCTCTCTCTCTGTGTCTCTCTATGTCTCTCTCTCTGTGTCTCTCTCTGTCTCTCTCTCTGTCTCTCTCTCTGTCTCTCTCTCTCTGTGTCTCTCTCTCTATGTTTCTCTCTCTGTGTCTCTCTATGTCTCTCTCTGTGTCTCTCTCTCTGTGTCTCTCTATGTCTCTCTCTCTGTGTCTCTCTCTGTGTCTCTCTCTGTCTCTCTCTGTGTCTCTCTGTGTCTCTCTATGTCTGTCTCTCTGTGTCTCTCTGTCTCTCTCTCTGTGTCTCTCTGTCTCTCTCTGTGCCTCAGAGATGAGATCTACTGTCAGATCTGCAGGCAGCTGCAGGAGAACGGCAACCGCAACAGCTTCTACCGCGGCTGGATCCTCCTGTCCATCTGCCTGGGCATCTTCCCTCCTACCGAGCGCTTCATCAAGGTACAGCCGTAGAAGAGAACAGTTCAGTTAGAATTGAGTTTTTATTGAATACAAATATTGTAGGTAGTGAAGTGAAGTGAAACTTTATTTATATAGCGCCTTTCGTACACGGATGCAACTCAAAGCGCTTTCAGGTTGTAGACTAGAGCATTATTCATTGTTCTTCTTGAGAAGAACTCACTCTGTCTCATGGTTTTGCAGTATCTCCAAAGCTTCATCCGCCGCGGCCCGGTGGGCTACGCCCCCTACTGTGCAGAGAGACTGCGGCGTACCGTGTTGAACGGGGTGCGCGGAGAACCTCCGAGCTGGTTAGAACTACAGGTGGGAGCTCCTCAAGATTCAAGATTCAAGATAGCTTTATTGTCTTGTCACACAGTGACAGAAATTCTCCTTTGACAGGCAGAAGTGCAGCTCAAGAATACAGTTTCCACATTAAAAACACACATAGGTCACATACATTAACACATACAATAAAAACAGACAGACATAGCAGTGTTTATAAAATGTAGTGCCTATTTAAAAAGTCCAGTCATTTAAAAATAATAATAAAAAACTGTGTTATGGTTTAAAAAGAAAACAATGCGCTTTCTATTTTAAAATGTCTCTCTCAGACACACAGCAGACGTGTCTCTCAAGCATATGGATGATGCCGTTCTTGTCTTCTCCAAAAAACCTGATGATTTATTTCTTCATCCTGACAGGCGACCAAGTCCAAGAAGCCCATGGCCATGTCCGTGACCCTGATGGACGGCCGCACCATCAGTCTGACCGTGGACTCAGCCTCCACCTCCAAAGAAGTCTGCCATGTCCTCTCTCAGAAAGTCAACGTCAAAGACACGTTTGGCTTCTCTCTCTATGTCGCTTTTTATGAAAAGGTTAGCAAACGGTACAGAGTAGAGTGGAGTGATCCTTGATAGATTGTGACGTTAGAATTATAAGGTTCTATCTCCATTTTGGTCAAAATTGAGTTTTTTACATAATCTGAACCATTAGGTGTTTATTAATGCCTGTGTGGTGTTATTTTTTAAATGTTGACATTTTTTTGTTAGTAATTCATAAAATACAAAGGTTCCATCTCACCAAACATAATGGAATGTAAAAACTTTGACGCTCAATATCTCTGAACTGCCCTAAACGGAGATAGAACCTTATCATTCTAAACGGAGATAGAACCTTATCATTCTAAACGGAGATAGAACCTTATCATTCTAAACGGAGATAGAACCTTATCATTCTAAACGGAGATAGAACCTTATCATTCTAAACGGAGATAGAACCTTATCATTCTAAGATCACGAGATATTTCACTCTGAACCCTCCACCTGGTGAGCCAGACTGAAGGTGTGTCCTGCCCCCTCCTCAGGTGTGGTCTCTGGGCAGCGGGCGGGAGCACGTGATGGACGCCATCTCCCAGTGCGAGCAGGAGGTGAAGAGGAAGGGCGGGCAGGAGCAGCACGCCCCCTGGCGCCTCTACTTCCGCAAGGAGGTGTTCACGCCCTGGCACGACTGCAAGGAAGACAGCGTGGCCACAGACCTCATCTACAGGCAGATCATCCGTGGCCTGAAGTTTGGGGAGTACCAGTGTGACAAGGCAAGGCTCCGTCGTTGTTTTTTTTACATTTTACATTTTTGGCATTTAGCAGACGCCTTACTCCAAAGTGACTTACACTCGATACATTTGACTAAGCAAGTGAATCATCAGTCCACCAGTCGTAGCAGGAAGAGTAATCCAGCTCAGGCCCGGGGCCATTGGCAGTCTCTGTGCTAGAAGGAAAAATCTACTTCGATCTACTTCGATCACCTTCTTCATTTTTTATTTTTTTTATTATAAAGACACTGGAGAAACAGAGACAGTACAAGGGGGGCAATATAAGTTTTAGGGGACACAGTAAAGGGGACAAATACAGGATGTTTAAATACAAGATCTACAAAACAAGATCACAGAGAATAAAGAGAATATTTAAGAGAAAGAGATAATGAAGAGAATTGTTAGTTTACATTTACAATTGTATTTCTGTATTTGAGGATACCACGTTATTGGCATATTATTCCTTTTGGCTGTGCACAAATTATATATTATTATTATTATTATTATTATTATTATTATTATTATTATTATTATTATTATTATTATGTTACTTATTATGGATTAGTTTACTAATTGTGGATAGGAACTTTTTAATCAACGTGCTCTTCTACTCTGTACAGGAGGACGACTATGTCCAGCTGGCTGCCAAACACTTCTACATCCAGTACGGCTCCGACTGCAGCATGGAGAACGCCCAGCGTGTGGTTCAGGACTGCCTGAACAGCTCTCAGCTGGCCAAGTCTGAGGACAAGTGGGTGCAGATGGTCAGCACTGCTCACGCTCAGGTCAGTCACATCACGATCACACACTATAACACACTATAACACACTATAACACACTATAACACACCTGAAGTCCCGGCAGGTAGGAGCCATGAAGAGAACCTTGCATGGATCTGGTTGTGGCTTTGGGGAAGAAACTGTTCAAGTGTTGTGATGTTTTTGACCTGGTGGCCCTGTACCGCTGTCCAGAAGGGAGTCATGCAAACAAGCTGTGAGCTGGATGTGATGTGAGGGGTCAGACACAATGCCAAATCCCCAAAGCCACAGCCCTTCTCAATAACTCCTGATCATTGCACCTTGCACTTTACATGTTCTTGCACTTACTTAGTTGTACAGTATATTTACTCATAATATTCAATCATATTGGTACTGTATATACTGTCTTGAGTATTGTCGTGTTGTCGTCTTGCTGTTGTATGTACTGTAGCTTGTTCAGCATGGTAGAATGTCATGTTCCTAGTGCACTGCACATGGCCAATAAAGTTGAATTGAATTGAGTTATTATTGTCTCTTTTACAGTACAGTTATCCCTAGTGAACAGAGCAATGCTCCTTCTGTGTGCTTAAATGTCCCCCTTGTTCTGTTTGTCTTTCATCAGGGTCCCTATATCAATACAAAGCAGAAATCTTCCAAGGTGAAAGCAGAGGTGATCGATTACACCCGTAAGAAGTGGCCCCTGTTTTTCTCCAGGTTCTTTGAAGTTGTCAAAGTTTCAGGTAACCCAATAATTTCTGAATTATAATCCCACCCAACTCAATATACCTACTTCCATTGGAGTGCATTATCATCTTTGATATAGGAAGCCAGCCAGCCAATCAGGGCAGAGTTGGGTCATGCTGTGCTTTCTAGTGGTATGGTGACAGAGTCTGTTACTACATCATGTTTTTTACTCTAAGGGCCAAACTGTGTTGTTGACCTATTTAGTCCTTAGTGTAAAGGGCTCCAGTTATTTAGACATTAGTGCTGCTGCACTCTCTACTAGTTCACCCTCTAGCCTGACTTAAAGGACACACACAGGAGGTGTGAGAAGCGCTTGTCTCTAAATGACTCATTGCTTATCCTTCTGCTTGTTTACCCTCATGAATATTCACAGGTCCACCGTTGCCCAAGAACAAGTTCATCGTGGCGATTAACTGGACAGGGATCACCTTCCTGGACGAGAAGGAGAGGAGGCTGCTGGAGCTGTCCTACCCCGCGGTCACAGGGGTCAACACCACCAGGTACACACAGCTCACTGTCACACTGTCACAGGGGTCAACACCACCAGGTACACACAGCTCACTGTCACACTGTCACAGGGGTCAACACCACCAGGTACACACAGCTCACTGTCACACTGTCACAGGGGTCAACGCCACCAGGTACACACAGCTCACTGGCACACTGTCACAGGGGTCAACACCACCAGGTACACACAGCTCCCTGGCACACTGTCACAGGGGTCAACGCCACCAGGTACACACAGCTCACTGTCACACTGTCACAGGGGTCAACGCCACCAGGTACACACAGCTCACTGGCACACTGTCACAGGGATCAACACCACCAGGTACACACAGCTCACTGTCACACTGTCACAGGGGTCAACACCACCAGGTACACACAGCTCCCTGTCACACTGTCACAGGGGTCAACACCACCAGGTACACACAGCTCACTGTCACAGGGGTCAACACCACCAGGTACACACAGCTCACTGTCACACTGTCACAGGGGTCAACACCACCAGGTACACACAGCTCACTGTCACACTGTCACAGGGGTCAACACCACCAGGTACACACAGCTCACTGGCACACTGTCACAGGGGTCAACACCACCAGGTACACACAGCTCACTGGCACACTGTCACAGGGGTCAACACCACCAGGTACACACAGCTCACTGGCACACTGTCACAGGGGTCAACACCACCAGGTACACACAGCTCACTGTCACACTGTCACAGGGGTCAACACCACCAGGTACACACAGCTCTCTGTCAGTGTCACAGTAACAAGGATGCACAGCGGTGGGGGGGGGGCTGAGGTATAGTTTTCGGGAGGGGGTGGGGCGTCAGTTTTATAGCTTATGGGTAGAAGTTATTCCGAAACCTGTTGGTCCGGCGTTGGATTCTTCTGTACTGTTTGCCAGACCGTGATCTTAGAATGATAAGGTTCTATCTCCGTTTAGGGCAGTTCAGAGATATTGAGCGTCAAAGTTTTTTTGTGAGATGGAACCTTTGTATTTTATGAATTACTAACTCAAAAATGTCAACATTTTAAAAATAACACCACACAGGCATTAATAAACACCTAATGGATCAGATTATGTAAAAAAAACTAAATTTTGACAAAAATGGAGATAGAACCTTATAATTCTAACGTCACAAGATGGTAACAGAGAGAACAGGGCGTGACTGGGATGGCTGCTGTCCTTGATGAGCCTTTCTCTTGCACATCCACCACCAGGGGCTGGATACTGCATGTGTGTTTTGTGTTGTTGATCAACCTCTCCTCCGTCCTCAGGGAGGGTAAGGCCTTCGGCCGGTCGGTCAGCCTGCAGACGCTGAAGGGAGACTTCACTCTGAACGGCGTCATGGCGGGGGACATCGCTGAGCTGGTGCACATGTTCCTGGGAGGCCTGAGGGAGCGCTCTCAGTACGCCGTGGCCCTGCAGGAGGTCACCAGACAAGGTCAGAGCAGGTCAAGGAAGCGTGTAGTAGTGATACTTGAAATGTTGGTGTTTTTTGCTGCACTAGTAGAACTCAACTCAGGAGCTAAGAGAGAACGGATCCAATTCAAAGTGCTCATCCTCACATACAAAGCCCACCATAGCCTGGCCCCCCCCCTTACCCGACTGACCTCCTTCTCCCCCACCTCATCCACTGTTCCCCTCACTGTCCCACCCTCAAAACTCAAAGGCTTCGGTGACCGTGCCTTTTCACGAGCTGCACCCCGCCTCTGGAACTCTCTCCCTCAGCCACTCAGAGACTCTGGAACTCTCTCCCTCAACCACTCAGAGACTCTGGAACTCTCTCCCTCAACCACTCAGAGACTCTGGAACTCTCTCCCTCAGCCACTCAGAGACTCTGGAACTCTCTCCCTCAGCCACTCAGAGACTCTGGAACTCTCTCCCTCAGCCACTCAGAGACTCTGGAACTCTCTCCCTCAGCCACTCAGAGACTCTGGAACTCTCTCCCTCAACCACTCAGAGACTCTGGAACTCTCTCCCTCAACCACTCAGAGACTCTGGAACTCTCTCCCTCAGCCACTCAGAGACTCTGGAACTCTCTCCCTCAGCCACTCAGAGACTCTGGAACTCTGTCCCTCAGCCACTCAGAGACTCTGAAACTCTCTCCCTCAACCACTCAGAGACTCTGGAACTCTCTCCCTCAGCCACTCAGAGACTCTGGAACTCTGTCCCTCAGCCACTCAGAGACTCTGAAACTCTCTCCCTCAACCACTCAGAGACTCTGGAACTCTCTCCCTCAGCCACTCAGAGACTCTGGAACTCTCTCCCTCAACCACTCAGAGACTCTGGAACTCTCTCCCTCAGCCACTCAGAGACTCTGGAACTCTCTCCCTCAGCCACTCAGAGACTCTGGAACTCTCTCCCTCAGCCACTCAGAGACTCTGGAACTCTCTCCCTCAGCCACTCAGAGACTCTGGAACTCTCTCCCTCAGCCACTCAGAGACTCACCCTCACTCCCCACTTTTAAATCCCACCTCAAAACCTACAAGGTCAGATTACCAAGGAAGCATGTAGTGACACTTGACATGTTGGTATTTTGCTGTACTAGTAGAACTCAACTCGGGAACTAAGAGATACATAATTGTTTGTATTTCCAAAAACCAACCAAGCCCTGTTTTGTCCCTTTTGTCATTTGAGATATTCTATTCATTGGTCTCTCTCTCTCTCTCTCTCTCTCTCTCTCTCTCCCTCTCTCTCTCTCCCTCTCTCTCTCTCCCTCTCCCTCTCCCTCTCTCTCTCTCCCTCTCTCTCTCTCTCTATCCCTCTCTCTCTCTCCCTCTCTCTCTCTCTCTCCCCCTCTCCCTCTCTCTCTCTCTCTCTCTCCCTCTCTCTCTCTATCCCTCTCCCTCTCTCTCTCCCCCCCTCTCTCTCCCTCTCCCTCTCCCTCTCCCTCTCTCTCTCTCTCTCTCTCTCTCTCACACCCTTGTAGATGATCCCACATTCCTCAACTTCAAGAAAGGAGAGCTTCTCGTCCTCATCAGAGATGATGAGTTCTCTCCCGACCGGGGCTGGATGAAAGGCAAGAACGAGAGGACGGGTGAGACCGGAGCGTTCCCCTCGGAGGCCATCCTGATCCTGCCCACGCTCAGCAAACCCACCAATGAAGTCATGGTATGAGCGCACGTCCATGTCTGTACTCTCAGGTGAACTGTGGTTGTGGTAGAGGGACTGTGCATGTGGGGCGGCTGTGGCGCAGGAGGTAGAGTCGCCGTCTAATGATCACAAGGTTGGCAGATCGGCGGTTCGAGTCGAGCCCCGGCTGGCCACATGTCGAAGTGTCCTTGGGCAAGACACTGAACCCCAAAATTGCTTGCTGCCATTGGTGTGTGAATGTGTGTGTGAACGGGTGAATGAGAGGCCGTTGTAAAGCGCTTTGGAGCAGCTTTGGAGCAGCAAAAAAGGCGCTATATAAGTGCAGTGCAGTCCATTTACCATTTACCATGTGTCTCTTTCCAGAGCCTTCTAAACCTGTCACCTGACCAGAGGAAGAGCATCATCCTAGCCAGCCAGAAGGAGACGGTCACAGTGGAGAGAGTGGCCCCCGCGTCCCTGAAAGACTTCTCCTTTGAGTACTTCAGGTACCTAGAAAACCTTGAACATCACATGCACATCTGAATCTAGAATGTTAAGGTCTTATCTCAAATTTACAATGGAATCTTGGAGACTATATTTACATTGTGATGTATGAAATAGAACATTTGTTTTTGAAATGTTCCTGTTTAAGAAACACATACTTTTGTTTCCGCATCTTATTACATAAAGTTGTGGCCTCTCTGGTGTGTGACCTCTCTGTCTCTCTGTCTCTCTGTCTCTCTGTGTCTCTCTGTCGCTCTGTCTCTCTCTGTCTCTCTGTCTCTCTGTCTCTCTGTCTCTCTGTGTCTCTGTCTCTCTGTCTCTCTGTCTGTCTGTCTCTCTGTCTCTCTGTCTCTCTGTGTCTCTCTCTCTCTGTCTCTCTGTCTCTCTGTCTCTCTGTGTCTCTCTCTCTCTCTGTCTCTCTCTGTCTCTCTGTGTCTCTCTGTCTCTCTGTCGCTCTGTCTCTCTCTGTCTCTCTGTCTGTCTGTCTCTCTGTCTCTCTGTCTCTCTGTCTCTCTGTCTCTCTGTGTGTCTCTCTCTCTGTCTCTCTGTCTCTCTGTCTCTCTGTGTCTCTCTCTCTCTCTCTCTGTCTCTCTGTCTCTCTGTCTCTCTGTCTCTCTGTCTCTCTGTCTCCAGGCAGCCTATCAAGGATGTGAACAAGCAGGTGATCTCCAAGGGCGCGGCCCCTGAGAAGCTGTGGGCTAACACCCGGGAGCCCCTAAAGCAGCCCCTCCTGAAGAGGCTGGTGGGCAACTCTGAGCTCGGCCATCAGGCCTGCCTCGCCTTTACTGATATCCTTCTCATTCTGCCCCCCCACGTCCCAAACACACACATGCTCTTTTCTTGGGCTCCTAATGCTTTACACATTTGGCAATTCCATCTGCTGTGTCGTACCTTACTGTTGTTGTCTACTGTATAGTGGCTGATAGCCAGGGCGGCTGTGGCACAGGAGGTAGAGTCGCCGTCTAATGATCACAAGGTTGGCAGATCGGCGGTTCGAGCCCCGGCTGGCCACATGTCGAAGTGTCCTTGGGCAAGACACTGAACCCCAAAATTGCTCCCAGTGAGCGGGCCGGCCGGCACCTTGCATGGTAGCTTGCCGCCATTGGTGTGTGAATGTGTGTGTGAATGGGTGAATGAGAGGCCGTTGTAAAGCGCTTTGGAGCAGCAAAAAACGGCGCTATATAAGTGCAGTCCATTTTCCATTTACCATTTACTGCTGGTTGTCTTCCAGTTGAACCATTCTACCTGCAGTTTGGCCTCTGTATTAATGAGCAACTTCTATCATATCCAGATGTATCAGCGCCACATGAATGAATGAATGAATGAATGAATGAATGAATGGACTTTATTGTTATTGCTACAGTACAGGTACCAAACAACGAAATTTAGGAGGGGTGGCTCCCCTGGTGTTAGGAAAGGGAAGAAAAAAAAACACTTTTAGAAAAAGAATAAAAACACAAGAAGGTAAGGAGCTGGTTTACATAAATAAAGGCTATGTACACAATCCACTGTACTATACTGCACAGATAGTCAACTAGGGTTGTCATATTGCACAATAGTATTTTTTCACGTTATTTAAAGTGTCACAGTTTGCAGGCTTGAAATGTACATGTTTGTGCCTCAGCACTAGCTGCCATACAATCCGTCCAGACTGTCCAGGGCCCAGAACTTAGGTCTTTGCTGTGTTCAGGGCCTTGACGGCCCTGTGGTAGAAGCTGTTCTTCAGTCTGGACATCACATGTTAGCTGAGGTCTTTTCCTTGACCGTAGTGAACCTGTCCTGAAGTACATGGGGGACTACCCCACCAAACAGCAGCAGAGCCCGCTGGAGCTCACAGACCAGATCTTCGGCCCCGCCACCCAGAACGAGGCTCTCAGAGACGAGATCTACTGCCAGGTCATGAAGCAGATGACCCTGAACAACAACAGGTACACTGTTAAACCCTAACCATAACCCTAACCCTAACCCTAACCATAACCCTAACCCTAACCCTGAATAACAACAGGTACACTGTTAAACCCTAACCCTAACCCTAACCCTGAATAACAACAGGTACACTGTTAAACCCTAACCATAACCCTAACCCTAACCCTGAATAACAACAGGTACACTGTTAAACCCTAACCATAACCCTAACCCTAACCCTGAATAACAACAGGTACACTGTTAAACCCTAACCATAACCATAACCCTAACCCTGAACAACAACAGGTACACTGTTAAACAAACATGTGCATGTTGTCATACTTAAAAATATTAGAGTTGACTTTTTTTTGTGATCAAATGTTTTGTTATTGTTTTCTCTACGTATGGAGAGCAGGTTATTCACAAAGTACACAAATATGATATTTGTTCATATATATTTTATTTTTTCCTTTAACACCCCTCCCCCACCCGCCCCCCCACGATGGATCTCATGTTAAATAAAGACATTACAGCGTAGTAGGCTACTTGTGTCACACATGAAGCAAATAAATAAATAAATAAATGATTAAAATAAATTCATTAATTAGATTTGACTTTTGAGGAAATTCTCTAATTAATTAATTTCACTATTGAGTTAAAGGATGTTTGGGATACAATAATGTGTGGAGTCAGTGTGCTAGAAGCTAGAATAGGAGGGGACATTTGGCAGCTACTGGTATCGTACAGCCAGGGGGAGCAGTAGGTAGATGGGACGTTACACACACAACACCACTTCAACCATGTTCCCAATGTCATGATAATAAATTTTATTATTTTAGAAATGAAGCAAAGTGAATAATCGTGAGCTTAGAATGATAAGGTTCTATCTCCGTTTAGAATGATAAGGTTCTATCTCCGTTTAGAATGATAAGGTTCTATCTCCGTTTAGAATGATAAGGTTCTATCTCCGTTTAGAATGATAAGGTTCTATCTCCGTTTAGGGCAGTTCAGAGATATTGAGCGTCAAAGTTTTTACATTCCATTATGTTTTGTGAGATGGAACCTTTGTATTTTATGAATTACTAACAAAAAAATGGCAACATTTAAAAAAATAACACCACACAGGCATTAATAAACACCTAATGGATCAGATTATGTAAAAAACTCAATTCTGACAAAAATGGAGATAGAACCTTATAATTCTAACGTCACGTAGTGTGTCAACGGTTGTCTCCTGAGCAGCTGTGTTAGTTCCTGAGTTCCTGTGTCCATGTCTCCTGTCTCTCTCCCGCCCCCCCAGGTTCAGCCTGGAGCAGGGCTGGCAGCTGCTGT
Source organism: Nansenia antarctica (assembly GCF_963989245.1). Taxonomy (NCBI): domain Eukaryota; kingdom Metazoa; phylum Chordata; class Actinopteri; order Argentiniformes; family Microstomatidae; genus Nansenia; species Nansenia antarctica. The sequence goes on from NC_137677.1 coordinate 1,057,991, forward strand.
GGCTGTGCTGCGGCCTGTTCCCCCCCAGCCAGGCGCTGCTCAAACACACCCAGCGCTTCCTGGAGACCCGCCGCCGCGAGCCGCTGGCTGCAGACTGTATACAGCGCCTGCAGGGCTCCCTGAGGTGGGCGACACATCCAAACTGACATCATGTAGCTGTTCTGTATCGTACAGTACATCACTCCTAGACATGGAGATGATAAAAACCTTTGGTAGCTTTTTAGATAACTTTAAATACTGTTTGAAACAGACTGTATACAGCGCCTGCAGGGCTCCCTGAGGTGGGCTAATTCAATTCAATTCAATTCAACTTTATTGGCCATGTGCAGTGCACTAGGAACATGACTTGGTATTCTACCCTGCTAAACAAGCTACAGTACATACAACAACAAGACGCCAACACGACAATACTCAAGACAAAATATACAGTACCAATATGAGTGAATATTATGAATAAATATACTGTACAAGTGCGAGAACATGTAAAGTGCAAGGTACAATGATCAGCAGTTATTGAGGAGGGCTGTGGTTTTGGGGAAGAAACTGTTCAAGTGGCGTGATGTTTTTGTCTTGGTGGCCCTACACATTCAAACTAATAATAATAATAATAATAATAATAATAATAATAACTTTAATTTCTATGGTAATTTTTCTAAGCGCCTTTCAAAAAACCCAAGGACGCTTTACAATTCTAAGGGAAATGATCAGACAGACAAAACATAAAACAAACAAAGCAAAACTGAAACATTGACTAGGGGCCAAAGGCCTTGGAGAACAGATGTGTTTTGAGGGCTGATTTGAAGGAGTCCAGGGTGGGGGCGTTGCGGATTGCTATGGGGAGAGAGTTCCAGAGAGTAGGTGCGGCCACGCTGAAGGCTCTGTCCCCAAAGGTCCGTAGGTTGGTGCGGGGGGTGGACAGCAGGCCCATGTCTGCGGACCGCAGGTTCCGGGAAGGGGTATGCTGGGGGAGGAGGTCAGTTAGCTACTGACATCATGTAGCTGTTCTGTATCGTACAGTACATCCCTCCTAGACACGGAGATGATCAAAAACCTTTGGTAGCTTTTAGATAACTTGAAATACTTGGTCTATGTTTGAAACTTAACCCTCAGTCTGAGACTGTGGCCTTTCATCGAAGCTATCAGTGTATACCATATACAGTGTACAGTTGTTCAGTGTCAGGGGTGAGGGGAGGGGTGTGTTAGGGCGTGTTAGGGCTTGTCAGGACAGCGCCCAGCCCCTCTCTGATATCACTTCATCAGTTGGGTGGCCGTGCCAGGACAGAGACGTGAGGTGATTGATGGGGCAGCAAATGCTCCGCATGGCAACACTAAGTCTGTATGTGTCAGGGCTGCATGCTGCCTCCCCTACAGCCACACGCCTGACACACACACTCCCACACACTCCCACACACGTCCACACACTCCCACACACGTCCAAACACTTCTACACACTTCCACACACTCCCACACACTTCCACTGCTGTGGTGGAAAAACAAACTGTCATGGCCCTGTGGTCTGGCCTTTCAAAGGTGCTTTTGGGTGGGTAAGCTTTTCAAGGCTTTTCAAGGTGATTCCCATGTCTTATTGGCCATATATGTGACATTTATAAGACATATGAACACCTACTGTAGACAGTATCTAAAATAAATGTTCTCAGCTGTTAGTTGATTTCTGTAACCATGAGAACCAGGTGCAACAATCACATTGTGTGTGTGTGTGTGTGTGTGTGTGTGTGTGTGTGCGCGTGCATGGCTGTGTGTGTGTGTGTGTGCGTGTGTGTGTACGTGTACGTATGTGTGTGTGTGTGTGTGTGTGCGTGTGTGTGTGTGTGTGTGGCTGTGCGTGGCTGTGCGTATGTGTGTGTGTACGTGTACGTGTACGTGTGTGTGTGCGTGGCTGTGCATGTGTGTGTGTGTGTGTGTGTGCGCGTGTGTATGTGTGCGTGTGTGCGTGTGTGTATGTGCGTGCGTGTGTCTGTCTGTCTGTTGTGTTGTGTCAGGATGGAGCCCAGGAAACTGCCCCCCCACCAGGTGGAGGTTGACGCCATCCAGCAGAACAGCGTCCAGATCTTCCACAAGGTTCACTTCCCCAACGACAGAGAGGAGGTAAGAGGCTCACCTGGAGAAAGGCACTGTGAGATTCCTCCACTGACTTAAAACCATGTTTACGTCCGTCACAATTTAAAACTGCTACTACTGTACTAAAACCACTGACTGTTAACTACTTTAACTACTATATTTCTGGTTGAACACCAATGTTGTGCATTTTGCAGCATATTTAAATACACCTGTTTAGAACACATAGAATACTGTATGGTAAATGGATTGCACTTATATAGCGCCTTTTTTGCTGCTCCAAAGCGCTTTACAACGGCCTCTCATTCACCCATTCACACACACATTCACACACCAATGGCGGCAAGCTACCATGCAAGGCGCTGGCCCGCTCACTGGGAGCAATTTTGGGATTCAGTGTCTTGCCCAAGGACACTTTGGCCAGAACTTTGGTTTAGAACACATACTGTATTGTTTATGCACTGTGTGTTCCTGTGTGTTACGCCTCCACTGCTATGCTCACTAACTCACCGCGGTCCTCCTGCAGGTGTTTGAGGTGGGGACCAACACCCGGGTCAGAGACCTCTGCCAGACCATCGCCAACAACCTCATGCTGATCTCAGCAGACGGCTTCAGCATCTTCGTAAAAACACCTGACAAGGTTTGTCACCTTGTGACGTTAGAATTATAAGGTTCTATCTCAATTTTTGTCAAAATTGAGTTTGTTACATACTCTGATCCATTAGGTGTTTATTAATGCCTGTGTGGTGTTATTTTTAAAATGTTGCATTTTTTTAGTTAGTAATTAATAAAATACAAAGGTTCCATCTCACAAAACATAATGGAATGGAAAAACTTTGACCCTCAATATCTCTGAACTGCCCTAAACGGAGATAGAACCTTATCATTCTAAGCTCACGACAAATGCTTTTAAAAAAAGATAAAAAGTCTCACCAACTGCTACCTCGCTTGTAAGAAACTGACTTCTTTGTCTCTGTGTTGTATTCAGGTTCTCAGTTTGAACGAGACGGACTATTTCTTCGACAGCCTGAGGCAGATCACTGACTGGTCTGCGAAAGCCAAGAGGACCAGAGAGGGTACGGTTAGATCACGCCTGTGGAATGTCCTAGCTTGTCATGATGACCCAGTGTGTTGACCCCTTAACAAACCCCTCTGTGTGTGTGTGAACGACAGGGCCCATGACCATGCCGTACATGGTCTACTTCATGAGGAAGCTGTGGTTCAACGTCAGCCCTGGGAAAGACGCTGAGGCGGACCTCATCTTCCACTACCCTCAGGTGATCATTACTACACGACTGTTTATCTTCTTGAACACACACTTACACACACAACAACACACACACACACACACACACACACAACCGTACGACTGTCCAAACCAATCACATGGTGGTCCTTGCCAAATGTCCATAATTCATCCCTTTCATGTGAAACAGACAATTCATTTAAGGGTGTGTTCTCACTAGAACATTTGCGCCACTTGAAACAGAGTTTAGGATAAAGTTCGCTTTGCTCATCCATCACTTTGCTTCGCTTCGCTTTTGGTAAGAACGCTGCTCGAGGCTGTCCATAGGAAAACAACAGCGCAGGCGTGTTGATCTGGATAAGAGAGGGACGAACAGGCAACTTTCTCTTTTTCTGACCAATCAACTACCACGTCTGTTGCTTCGATTGCGTATGTTACTTCGTTTACATAAAGGGCTGTGAGAACGCAAATCAGAGAAATAATTTATGCAACAATGTTGCGAACTCATCCGCTTGCTCCGGGTCTCGATTCGGACTTTCATGTGAGAACATGACCATAGACTTTCATGTGAGAACATGACCTTAGTCTATTCGGTGCTGTGTGTATTGATTGTCTGCAGCGTGGTGTGACTTATTGGATTTGATTCTTCTTCTGCCCACTAGGAGCTGCCTAAGTACCTGCGGGGGTACCACAGCTGCACCAGGGAGGAGATGGTGAACGTGGCGGCGCTGCTGTTCAGGGTGAAGAGCAACAACGACACGTCCCAGTTTGTTCTGATCCCCAAGATGCTGAAGGACCTGGTGCCCAACGACATGCTGAAGGCCATGTCAGCAGAGGAGTGGAGGAAGGTGAGAGCGCCGGTCTCCTCCTAGTCACTGTAGTCTGGGACTGTCCCTTTAGTCTGGGACTGTCCCTTTAGTCTGGGACTGTCCCTTTAGTCTATTCGGTTGTTAAGTCGTGACGTGTTTCCGGGTCCAACGTTGGCTGAGGCGCTCTCTTCAAAATGCCTCAGTAATAATAATAATAATTATATTTGTATAGCGCTTATAACCCTGACAATATGGGAAAAACGGGAAAGTGCCGTGTCCCTTGTTGTATGAATAGATCTGAGTCTAAAAAACGATTGAACTGTCATTCTACCGCTGTAGTACACTGGTACTCTGGTGCTTTAGTACACTGGTACTCTGGTGCTTTAGTACACTGGTACTCTGGTGCTGTAGTACACTGGTACTCTGGTGCTTTAGTACACTGGTACTCTGGTGCTTTAGTACACTGGTACTCTGGTGCTGTAGTACACTGGTACTCTGGTGCTTTAGTACACTGGTACTCTGGTGCTTTAGTACACTGGTACTCTGGTGCTTTAGTACACTGGTACTCTGGTGCTTTAGTACACTGGTACTCTGGTGCTTTAGTACACTGGTACTCTGGTGCTTTAGTACACTGGTACTCTGGTGCTTTAGTACACTGGTACTCTGGTGCGGGGAATTTCTGGTTTGGACCCGGAAATTGCTCAACGTCACGTTTGACGTCAGACTTAACAACCGAATAGCTGCTGTAGAGGAACTCCCTTCTCTGCATGCCTGTGACTGTAGCACCAACTTGCTCAACACACAACTCAACCCAATGACGTCACAGTCTAGCATGGGGTCAGAGGACCAACCCTTTCTTAATAGTATATAATGTTCTATGAAGGTTAGATAAGATAGCTGTGTCTCTCTATAGTCTCTCAATACTTTCTACCTCAACTTGACCTTTCCTACCAGAACATTGTTGTTTCTACCTTAACTTTGTGAGCTTAGAATTATTCTTCTCCGTAGAATTGTTCTATCTCTGTTTAGGGCAGTTCAGAGATATTGAGCGTCAAAGTTTTTACATTCCATTATGTTCTGTGAGATGGAACCTTTGTATTTTATTAATTACTAACTAAAAAATTTCAACATTTAAAAAATAACACCACACAGGCATTGATAAACACCTAATGGATCAGATTATGTAAAAAACTCAATTTTGACCAAAAATTGAGATAGAACCTTATAATTCTAACCTCACGACTTGACCTTTCCTACCAGAACATTGTTGCCACTTACAACAAGCAGGCCGGGATGACGGATGAGGAGGCCAAGGTGGCGTTCCTGAAGGTCGTCTGCCGCTGGCCGACATTTGGCTGTGCGTTCTTTGAAGTGAAGGTAAGATCCCCGACTGGTTAGAGTCAGGAAGTAAATAAAGTAGCAGCTTCATTTATACAGCACCTTTCATACCTTTCATACCTTTCATACCTTTCATACAAGAACTGCTGCTCAAAGTGCCTTACAACAGGGAGAAAAACATAAAGTGAATATAAAAATGCATGCTTTTGTTATTACCCGTTTAGACTATTCTAACAGTCTCCGGAATATACAAATATAAAAACATATACAAGCATAAAATGAATATGAATAAAATGAATATAAAAGCAGGGCAAAACAGTAAAAAGTGTTAGAGCAAATTATTCAATAATGGCAGCCTGTTTCGTTTCAAGATGTATAAGAAAAGATATTTAATATTCTTCTGCAGAAAGAGGAAGTTTACAGGTCCGTCAGACGAGTCTGAACGTTTCAAAGTTCCTCCTAAAAGTGACGATCATTCATTACATGTCAGTATTTATACAATCAGATTTCCACAGGTAAGGGGTCCGCCCTCGGGTGAGGTTTAGACCAATCATGAGCAAGGGGTTTGAGTTTGTACATGGATGAAGATGATAGGGGATGAAGGTTAAGGGGGAATCGGCCCCCACTTTCTCCTAGTTACACAAAGGTGAAAAGGGAACACAATAGCCACAAACTGGTTTAGTCTGGTCTTAGAGTACTGGGTCTGGGGAAACACAAAAGTCCAAAACTGCTCTAGATGGGTTGGTCCATCTCGGGAGAAAAGAGAGCAATCAGGTCTTTGTAATCATTTAAATGTGTGTTGTCTAGCCAATGTCAAACTTTAAGTAGAGAAACTGGTTTCATTGTGTGGTTACAACAGGAAATCAGTTTATATAGCTTTGCCCTAGATATCTGAAGTTTGAATCTTAAATGTAGAGAATGTCTTTTACATATAATAATTTTCTCTCACAAAAGAACAGGTAAAGATAAAATACAATTTTCCCTTTTAAAAAAGGAAACAATATACAACCTCTATTTAGCGAATGAAGCTCTTAATCTCCCTGAGCGTAATTGAAAGTATTTCAAGACTTGACTTGTCTTCAAAATACTTAAAAGTCCCTAGCCTTCAAAATATTTCAGACTTGACTCGATTAGCTAAATATTAAGACTTGACTTTATGAAGATATTTAAGACTTGACTGTATGGAGATATTTAAGACTTGACTTTATGGAGATATTTAAGACTTGACTGTATGGAGATATTTAAGACTTGACTTTATGGAGATATTTAAGACTTTACTTTATGAAGATATTTAAGACTTGACTTTATGAAGATATTTAAGACTTGACTTTATGGAGATATTTAAGACTTGACTTCATGAAGATATTTAAGACTTGAATTTATGGAGATATTTAAGACTTGACTTTATGGAGATATTTAAGACTTGACTTTATGGAGATATTTAAGACTTGACTTTATGAAGATATTTAAGACTTGACTTTATGGAGATATTTAAGACTTGACTTTATGGAGATATAAGTGATGAGGAACGATTCACCACTGACCTGTTTGCAAAGACAACACGAGAAACATCCTCTCTTCCTGCAGCAAACCTCAGAGCCCAGCTACCCTGACATCGTGAGGATCGCCATCAGCAAGCAGGGCATCACCATCATCCACCCCAAGACCAAGGTAAGAGCTCTACGTTCACACTAGGTTCACTCGCCAGCACATTGAACCACTTAATGACAACATTGATTATACAATATCAGTAGTAAATTGTAATTATGTAGTTATCTTTTGCTATAGTGGATAGGTATATTATTTTTGATATTGATAGATAATTTATTGCATAATAATATGATATTGTAAGGAAGGGGCAGGACCAGATAAGCTTAGCTTCTTTCTGTCCCTTCTCGCACAAAAACAATGTTGACTATTACTTCCATGTCTAGGAAGATATATTTATTTTAATTTATATCTTATTTTATTAGTATTTTGTATTTGTATTTGTATTTTTTTTTGTTTTTTTTGTTATTACAAATGTGTGTGTTTTTATGGTTGAAATGTTCGAGATAAATAAAGATCAAATCAAATAATATCCTTTCTTTCCTCCCTCAGGATGTTCTGGCCACACACGCGTACAACCGCATAGCCAACTGGTGCAGCGGAAGCACCTACTTCCACATGACTGTAGGCAACCTGGTCAGGGGGAACAAGTTCCTGTGTGAAACGTCTCTGGTAAACAGAAATCAGGGATTGATACATCAATGTTTTTACTTGATTGATATAGCCGTTGATTCTTAAAGAATATCACTTATAGAACTGGGTTCTTATCAGAACCCAAACAATGTCAAATCATTTTGATTGGTCGGTCCAGGCTTCCATAGCCCCTCCCAGCCCCTCCCTTAGCTGTTTACCAACACACATTGGATGGGTGACCTGTTTGAATTGCAGATTGCCCCTTTAACTGTCTCACATACGTCATGATGATCATCATATACTGTACATTATTCATTTTACATTTTTTATGAATTTGGATTATTAAAATGGATTAATCTCAATAGGATTTCATATGATTGTTTGTGTGTTTATTCCCCAGGGCTATAAGATGGACGACCTTCTGACTTCCTACGTCAACATGTATCTCAACGAGAGGAAAGCAGTTCGGGCCAGGAATCAGCGCTACGAGATCTGAGGCCTTTAGCACGCCAGGACGCCAGGAATATAATAACACTATAGTGCCGTATCCTCACAATTGATGTGCTAATACACCCACCATACAGTGATCACAAAACCCAAATGTAATATCATACTGGATTCTTGTAACTTGTAATGATGTATTTTTGTAAAATGATTCCATAGGTAACAGATTCTTGCAGTCTAAATGATGAATGGTAAACAGTATTCAGATATTATGCTTCTACCAACAATTCAAAATATTGTTGGTAGAACAAGACAAATAAGTCTTATTCTTATTTTGATTTGCTATATTAGATTTGCCACATTTTAATAATGCCATAGAGACGTGAGCATTGTGTATTTATAACTGAACAATGTAATTTAAACTCTGCATTGGTATAGAGTTGTCCTGTCTAACATCTCTAGTCTCACATTAACATTATATTGCAAAACAATGTATTTTTGGCTGTTGTTGAAATCAATAGGTTTTTTAGGGATTGATTTCTTTTGTTGTGTGTGAAAATGTATCTGATGAGTTGTTCCTTCTTGATGAGATTTAGAGGCACAATTGACAAATAAAATGTTTCCCACCCGATACTCTTTCCAATTATTTAAATTGATTCAGGGGGACGGGGAGAGGACATGTCTGTTCTTCAACTCAGTTGGAAGCATGCCTACACAGTTGATGTCTGTGTATACCTAGCTAATTGCTAGAAAATAGTGCTTACCGGTATATTTTTTGCAGCTTGAAGACAGATACAGAGAATCTGATCTGCCGTCTTCACAGCGGTTTGAGCGGTAATCCGTTTACTACTGAGAACTGTTGTGGACGAGGCAATGTTGTTGCTGCAGGCAGGGCAGAGAGAGAAACACAACAACAAAGACAGACGAGAAGAAGCGTAACAACGTGGGAAACCATCCCAATTAAGAGTTGGCAGCAGATAATGGTGAGAGTGTGATGTCAAGGCTCCTCCACAGTCTCCACCAGATAGAACCCTCATTCAGATCAGAGGAGCCATTAGCATATCGATGCTGCGGGCGGGAGGGAGGAGAGAAAGGGCCGATGTGTCTGACACACAGCTGGGATCTGCACGGATGAAAGAAATACTATCTCCCCGCCGCCTGCGGGACTCCCCCACATCTGTCTGGTGGAGCATGTGACTGCTTATTTTGGGGACCCCGATACAAGACAGCCCCCAGCAGGGAAACAGCAACAACAACACGAGCCTGTCTCCCCCTTCTCTCCCTCCCTCTCTGGTTTTGTACTCACACTCTCATGGGGGAGCTCCCCCCTCCCTCTTTAGAAGTTCAGACAGTATACAAAAGGATAATTTCTGCGACTCATAAAACTGCTCAATTAACACCACAGTCAATCTTCTATCTATTGATAGGGGGGAAGGGGGAGGGGAGGCTCTGTCCTGAAGGCATGTGGTCTACCGCTGGGCCTGGTTTCCATGGAGCCGCGCCTGACGACTCGTTGCAAACCAAAGGCACGCCATTATTTTCCCCACTACAGAAATGTGCCACTTCTACTGACTCGGCCTATTGTCGAGCGACACAAGTGGCCCTCAGAGGAGAAGGGATGGGGAAGAAAAGGACGGGGTCAAGGTTCAAACGAAAGCCTCCCCATTGGGACTCCCTCTTTCTGTTATCAAATTTGTTGAGACACAAAAAGAGCCACAGTCTCGTTCCAAAAAACATCCTGGGCAAGAAGAGAGGGGGTGAGAGGACGACATTCCTCCTGTCAGCGCCCCGGTCGTCCGCTGCTCTGCTCCTCTGCTCCGTGCCTCCCAGGCTTCTTCTTCACTTTGCTCCACATACGGACTAGGGTTACTAGGGTTAGGGCTGTACTGCTGTGCACCCTTCTGCTCCTGCACCAGCTGTTGTGAGGCTCTACGCCAGGAACAGAGCCTCTCCCTCGCTGCCCTTCCCTGCTGCAGCACACTCTGTGAAGAGCTCTGGATAAGTTGGGTAAGTTCTACTCTCTCTCTCTGTCGCTGTCTGTGGTTCTGATGAAGTGTTTGAGATGTTTAGGGTGGCTTTGCTCTATAACTCAGGAAAGCAAAGGCTGATATCATGGCTGATTTTTTAAGAAGAAGAAGTGATCTTGATGGTTTTATTTGTAGTTTGAGGATGCTCTCTGGAGGGATTTCAGAACTTTGCTGAATGTCTCAAGGTCACAAGGATAAAGCACTGACACCTATTACATACAGCAGGTCTGGTCCAAACTGAATGGCCATCTTGTAGAAACAACTTCTCAGCACCACATGTTCTCTGGTTCCTAGCTGTTTGTTTTTACTACAGGCTGCAGAGAGAGAGTGAATGAATTATTACATTATTTATTGTATTGTTATTTGGCTCTGTTGAGGTGTTTGTGGTTTTTGCCACTCTTGCTTTAGCAAACTGACCTCCAGTTTTTGGCAAAGTTTTCTAGGCATAACCCCGCAGAAAACAGCCATTTACTCATTCTCACCCCTGTGACTGTCCCTGAGAGAAGTGTTAGTCTGGGGGCGGGGGGGGGGGGCTTTACATAGCTGGCACAGCAGCAGTCACATTCACTCTCAATGAACGGCTTTGGATAATCTCTGAAAAGGGCTGATCCAAAGAGCCCCACTTTCCCTCTTTGTGTTCCCGCTCTCTTGACGCGCGAATGCTTAAACACCAGCAGATCACTGTGATGGAGGGCATTTTTGCGGATCTGCTCTTTTTAGGATTAAGAGGCTTGGGGGGTTGAGAGGCTTGGGGGACTGGTGTTTGGTATTTGCAGAGTATTTGCACCCAAGCGTGCTGCCCCCGGTTTGTTATCCCCCCAGGGACAGCTGCCCTTCCTCTGGGTGACTTGGGGCTCCTCTATGCTGGTAGTTTTTGCGGGAGGTTGCATGAGAAACGCCGCTCCCTCTGAGTCCCACAGCGCAGTTTAACACTTTCACACTGTACACACATGGAAAAGAGCCATGCTGCTGCTACATCTGGCTGACTACTTATGTGGCCATTGGCTCTGGACATGAGCCTGCATGAGAGAGAGAGAGAGCTGCTGCGTTGGAAATGGACAACGCATGTTTTGAGGAGTCTCCGCTCGACCAGGAATGTTTCCACCGCCTCTGTCTCCACCCAACCTCACAAGCCCATTTGGGTCAGAGGGTCCCACTCCACATCCCACAACTATGTGATTTTACTTTAATCAAGGCGTTGTCTTGACGGTTTTATGTTTATTATATCTTCTTCGTTGTTTTCATTTTGGGGGGGGGAGTGTGCTCCCCTGAGCTGGAACATCTGTGGGATAACAAGTCGTCTGGTGTCACACCTCCTCTGTGTTGGTCTTGGACGCCCTGAAGATCTTTCATCCTATCGTTCTTCTGACCACTAACAGCTATCCCCCATGGTGCCTTTGGGAGTGTCGCATGATTTAATACAGAAAGTAATGAATTGGAAATATTTAGGGTCAAGGGCTAGTTCAGAAGTTTACATATGTTGTTTGTTTATTAAATGGGGGGGTGGGGCGTTGTCAGGAATAACACTGACTCTAATGACCCATTTCTTAAAAAGGTATTAATTTCAAGCTCACTGATAACTGCATCTGTTCAGCACAATTATTAATAGAACTAAAGAGATTGTTATTGGCGGTCACCGCACTTAAACTTGAACTTAAGTTTCAGTCACACCACTTAAACGTCCCCTAAACAGTTTGCCCATTCAATCTGAGGAGGAACATCCAGGGTATCATTAATTATGTGACAGATCAGACAGCTGGGCCACACTAGAACAAGATGGCTGGTTGCCAGTCTGATGCCAGGATGCCAGTCATAACAAGGTGTGGTAGCGCTGATACAGTGATGCTTCTCAGCAGGGGGGGGGTCATATGCTAGAGGGGCATCTGTACTGTACATTCCCCAGGAACTCTGCTACTCCTCTTACCTACAGTAGAACGTCTGACCCACTGCCAAAAACTAATCCCCTCCCTCCCTCCCGCTCTCCCTCCCTCCCACTCTCTCTCCCTCCCTCCCTCCCTCCCTCCCTCCCACTCTCTCTCCCTCCCTCCCACTCTCTCTCCCTCCCTCCCTCCCTCCCTCCCGCTCTCCCTCCCTCCCACTCTCTCTCTCTGGACTACAACTGGGGGGGCCATGTGGTTTCCTGGAGCTGGAGGCATGCACTACTTGATTCTACTACTTGATGATCTTCTAGGCATTCACTGCACAGTCAGCTACTGACTGACAGGAATTACGACAGATATGTTGTAGTAAAGGGGCGTTTAACTCTACTTGGCAAGTCTAGACTAATTCATTGACACATTTGACCTCTAACCCAGAGTCAGATTAAGGATTAGGAAAGGATCACCACTTCTCAATACCAGAGGGAATGTTCTTTTTCTGAGAACTGCTGTGGCAACTTTTTTCTTTTGAACTGTTTGTTTGTGGCTTTGCTCTTTGCTCTGCTTCCAGCATTAGCCAACACTACACTGTTGTAAGGAGAGAATTATTGCCTTGGCTTTACGTTTCTAAATTATGTACAACTTTTTTTAAATATTTCGTGAGCTTAGAATGATAAGGTTCTTTCTCCGTTTAGGGCAGTTCAGAGATATTGAGCGTCACAGTTTTTACATTCCATTATGTTTTGTGAGATGGAACCTTTGTATTTGATTAATTACTAACTAAAAAATGGCTCAGATTATGTAAAAAACTAAATTTGACAAAAATGGGGATAGAACCTTATAATTCTAACGTCACGATTTCCTGTCTCTAACGTGTGCTCCTGTCTGTCTCTCCCCAGCTATGAAGATGGAGTCCTCTACCATGGAGGACGTCACGTCCCTCCTGTCCAACCAGTCGTCCGACATCCCCTGCGCCCCGGTGGAGAACACGGTGGAGAACATGCTGTTCGGAGGCTACTACATCCTGGTGTTCCTCCTGGCCCTCAACGGCAACAGCCTGGCCCTGTGGATCTTCTCCCGTCAGCGCGGCACTTCCTCCCCGGCCAACGTCTTCCTGCTCCACCTGGCCGTGGCCGACCTCTCCTACGTCATCATCCTCCCCCTGCGGGCGACCTATCACCTGACGGGCGGCCACTGGCCCTTCGGAGAGATCCCCTGCCGATTGGCTGGCTTCCTGTTCTACGTCAACATGTACGCCAGCCTCTACTTCCTGGCCTGCGTGGCGGGCGACCGCTACCTAGCCGTGGTCCACGCCGTGAGGTCGCTGAAGGTCCGCCGCGCTCGCTACGCCCACGTGATCAGCTTCTCCCTGTGGGCCTTGGTGTCGGTCGCCATGGCACCCCTGCTGGTGACCAGTCAGACGGCGGAGGTGGACGGTGTGACGGTGTGTCTGCAGCTGTACCGTGAGAAGGCTTCACGGAAGGCCCTGGTCTCTCTGGCCGTGGCGTTCACCCCGCCCTTCCTGGCGACGCTCTCCTGCTACCTGCTCATCATCCACAGCCTGCGGAGAGGCTCCAGGCTGGAGCCGGCGCTCAAACTACGCGCCCTGCGCACCATCGGTCTGGTCATGCTGATCTACGTGCTCTGTTTCCTGCCCTACCACGCCAGCAGGGCCACGTTCATCCTGGGCTACAGCCATCCAGGCATCTCCTGCCAGACCAAGAGGGGTCTGTCGCTGGCCAACAGACTCACCTCCTCCCTGACCTGCCTGAACGGAGCCCTGGACCCCCTGGTCTACCTGTTTGGAGCTGAGAAGTTCCGGGGGAGTATCAAAAGGCTTCTGTGTAGAGATAAGGCCGGGGGCTCTGGGGCCACCAGCGGAGAGTTGAAGGGAACACATGAGAGCGAGCTGAGTGCCAAGTCTGAGTTCTGAGTTCTGAGGCGGAGGGATCTGAACTTTATCAGGCAGACCTCTGTTTTATATTGCAGCTTCGTGGGATGGAAATGTTAAACCGATGTTATGTTGGGAAATGAAAGACAGCAAAGAGCCATGTTGTATCACCCTCCATGTCCTTGTAAATGTTGTGTTTTGGTTTTAAATTTACACTGGAAAAGAATTCTGGTAATGCTGAACAGAAAATGTGATGGGCTGATTGCAACCAACTAATTTGCCAATTAGTGGAGTGCCTACAATTGGTTAATTCAGGGAGGCGATAACCTAAATCAACTGTGTGCGAAGTTTAACTCGCTTCCAACCAAAAACAGTCTCCCAAATTTCGGGACAGCTAATCTGTTATTCTGATATCTAATCTGTTAGATATTCAAGTGTAAATTGTATGGCGCTTTCATAGCAGATAAACTCTGTCTGTGTCTCTGTCTCTCTACCCCCGCTGATGTGAAATTGTGTTTAGCAATGGAGAACGGCGGGTTCATTTTCAATATTAATTAATTATGAATTATATAAATAATAATATTGAGTGAATTTAAATTTCATGAGCAGAAAGAACATTTATTTTTTATTTCCAATGAATGAGAAAATAAAGAGGGAAAGTGTAAATTGTAAGTTGTATTCAGTCACATAATTTGGAAAACAGACAAGACTTTCTCCAACTATGATGAAAGGCAGAAATAATCTGGTCGAAAACCATGCCTAGAGTGTCCACTGGAGGGCGCATGTCGCTTTCAAATGTTTGGTAGCAACTGGCCTGTGGAAATGAGACCCAGGTGTATTATGTTAGGGTTAGGGTTAGGGTGGATATGTTAGGGTTAGGGTTAGGGTGGATATGTCAGGGTTAGGGGTTAGGGTTAGGGTGGATATGTTAGGGTTAGGGTTAGGGTGGACATGTTGGGGTCAGGGTTAGGGTGGATATGTTAGGGTTAGGGTTAGGGTGGATAATACTGCTGGATGTTGGTTGCAATTAGGATCATCTCTTTCACACCTGTGTCTGATTTTACTAGAGACCATTTCATGGTAATCCCATTCAGAATGCTGGCTGCAATTCACCCATTATGTCATAATGCAAACTGATTAATATTTCACATTTATTGCTTTATTGCTCTATTACTGTCTCTTGTCAGATATGCGAGTCTATTCACTATGAACTTCATGCTTAGTAATGGCTGGTATGCTTTGGGGGAATTGCAGGCCTACTCTATGATGATGACAAATAATGCAATATTATTGTCACCCGTGGCGGACTCAGGCTGTTTGAAGGGCAGGGGCGAAAAGAAAAAAAGGGCACCTACTGCACAACATGGGACCCCATCAGTGCACATGGTCAAGTTTAGACCATTGGAAGGGCAGCCAATAGGGCACATCCTCTCATTTTCGTCACTCAAAGAAAAAAAAAGGGCATTTTTGCCACTCTAAAGGGCACTTAAGAGAGACGTTTTTCAACCGTGGGGTCACCAGGAGGGGCGGTCGCCCCCCCTCGAGTCCGCCAGTGTCACTAATCAGAGAGTATGTTTATCCCACCTCAGCATATTGTACAGTAAGTGGGTTATTTCTATAAGTTAGTATGATAAACACATATATGTTTATAAATATTCACATGTAATGTCCTATCCTTAACATTCCTTTTTAACCCTATACCAACAATTTAACTTTTCATTTAGAATTTCAATTGACATCTTGCAACCTCCTTTTTCTTTCGCAACTCTTTATGCAATTTACCACTTATAGGTACTTTACCTGCATTTTACCTGCAGTTTTTTGTATTATTAAGCGATAAAGACGTATTTTGTAGCTGAACACCTCTCATCAGTGGCGGACTCAGGCTGTTTGAAGGGCAGGGGGGGGGCGAAAAGAAAGAAAGGGCACCTACTGCACAACATGGGACCCCATCAGTGCACATGGTCAAGTTTAGACCATTGGAGGGGCACCAATAGGGCACGTCCTCTCATTTTCGCCACTCAAAAGGGCATTTAAGAGAGACGTTTTTCAACCGTGGGGGCACCAGGAGTGCCCCCCCCCCCCCTGAGTCCGCCAGTGCCTCTCATACAGGACATGCAGGTGTTCTCTATGCACCTGGTTACTCTGACTAATCTTTTAATATTTGCCAGGCAGCAATGTCGCCTTGACTAATGCAGACAGTGTGAGATCCATGCTGTGTTGTTCCATGTGTTGTATTTGCTGTGGAGCCTCAGATATCATATATGATGTTGCAGCACTACTGCAGAAGCTTTGCCACATACAGGCCTCAAAGAATATCCCAGTGCCCTTCTTGTATTGTGTGTGTGCCTTTTTATTATTTATTCAAATGACTGTACATTCACTTTGGGAATATAAATAAATAAGCAGTGATGAAAATGTGCTCTTATGTCTTTGTTTCATTTGTGCAATACATATTGATCATAGAATGATAAACAATAATAAAGTGAAGAAAAAAATGGAACAGTATTACATAGTATACTATTTTTATTTTTTTCATTTCTTTTCACTTTATTTATTTTCCCCTTAGAATGATAATAATATAGTTTTCCAACCCTGTACCAGTGGTAAATGAGTCCACACCCCCCTTACCTTCCTCTCATGGTAAATTGCTTCCATGTTCTAAGAATGTTGCATACTGTGGGGAACATGGCGCGTTCCGACCTGCAGGGGGAGCCACAGGACGGTTGGTGAAGGGAATGGGGGCGTAATTGGCACCGGCTGATGCCAATTAGGTCCTCATCAAAGCGCCCTCTTAACGTGTTGCTTTGTTTCCCCCGGGAGAGCGGTAGGTGGAGGAGAGAGAGAGCGAAGGAGTACGGAACGGAGAACGGAAAGCCAGTGTGTATGCAATAAACTGGGCTCCGCCCGTTCTTAAACCCGCCAGTACTATTGTCCGTCTCCCTCTGTGACCAAACCTGTTACAGTGGCGCCCGACGTGGGGCACAGAGGAGAGGCGGACCCAAACACCCAATAACGGACAGGCGGGGGCATGGAGTCGCCCCTAGGACATGTACTCGCCCACTTGGCACAGCTGCAAGGGCACCGAATAGTCACAAACAAACGTTAGTTTCTACTTTGAGTTAGTGTTGTTTGGTTCCAATATTCTTTTTTCTTGTGACCAATGCCAGCATTCTCCTGTCCTTTCATGCAACTCTCAGGCTGAATTGAGCTCACATACCAGTCGAACACTGACATTGAACACAGAAGGGCAGCTAGCCTTGAAATCTCTGTGTGACACTGTAGGTTTACTGCTCTGCTCTCTGTGACAGGGGGTGTGTGTGTGTGTGTGTGTGTTATTCCCCCATCCAAAGTTGTCCATAGGGTGAGTGGTATCTCCCACAAGACTTCCTCTTCTGTAAGTGACCTGATGACCTCCTCTTCTGTAGGTGACCAGATCTTGAGAGTGAAGCAGGAATGTTCCACCTGTGAAACATAGGGATGTCCTGAAAACCACAGACGTCTTGTAAAGCCATTGTGATGTTTATGGCTGGCTGGGAGATTATTGTTGATATTGATAATAATAAAGTAGTAGTAATAAACAAAACAAAATTAGAAGTCAATGACGCTTTCTATTGTAAAGCAAATGAAAACCATTGATCATTGATAACGATGAATTGAGAATCAAGGACCCCAATTGAAATAAGCCAGTGGCTTTCTTGGGTTTTTATCCTGTTAGTTGACCTTGTATGTAATATGTACTTTCATGTACCTACTTCTGCAAATCTTCTAATAAAGTTTTCAATCAATCAATCAATCAATCAGAGTCTGACACAATAATTAAGATGATGTCCCAGTTTGATCCAATAAAAGATAGACCTTTAGTCAAAGCAACCCATGGTAATCCACATAGACAATCCACTGTTTATGTCGTGTCCACCCCTGGGAATATAAATGTCTCTTCGTAACAACCAAAATGTGAGTTGCATGGCTGTCCAAATTGATATTGAACCTCTCTGCTATCTTGTGTAGAATCTGAAAACATTGAAATGGAACTCACATTGTTTTTATATGTCAAAAAAACGCAGGATATATCTAAATGGGCTGATTTCTTTTTTTTACAGCCCAAACTCCTAGAATCATCTTCCAATCATTGTTGTCACATCGTGATTGACAGGTGTCTTGGCGCCGCCTAGAATCATCTTCCAATCATTGTTGTCACATCGTGATTGACAGGTGTCTTGGCGCCGCCTTGATTTCCCGTCAGCCATTGCGGCTAAATTAACTCAACCCAGGCTGAGAGAGAGGAGTGAAGTGAAGCGAAGCAGCAATGGCGGGTATTAGCGTGATGCTAAACGAGGCGGATTATTTACTGTTTCTCATCCATTTTCGTTCATGTCTTCGGAGGATAACATTGGAAGTGAAGAGAGACAGTGGGCAGGTCGTCCAAACGATGATGTTCAAATAACACAAAAGGACAAAGGACAAAAGCGTACATTTAGTGTTTCTTGGTTTCAACGAAAGGACTGGCTAACGGCACGTGTAGCTAAGAACAATAATCCGCGGCCGGGAGGGGAACGGGCCCGGGGACCACGGCGTGGCGCGTGGCAGGCGGCCGGGAGGGGAACGGGCCGGGGACCACGGCGTGGCGCGTGGCAGGCGGCGGGACCCGAGTCCGGATGCAGCGGATGACGGAGGGGGACGACCACCCGGGGGCTTAACCTCGAAGAGGTTGACGCCACGCTGGAGACAATCACCTCACTTCTCCTCCGTCGCCGAAGAGAACACAGCACGTTGCTAGATTGATTCGTTTGTAATAAATCCAAACCTTAACAATGCTGCTAACGTAAGCGTTAGCATTAGCCGGCGTGTTCGCTAGTTAACGTCGACCTGTTTGTTCCTGCTCTCTGCTCTGACGGCCTTGGGACGGCGCGTTGGAGTCGCTGTGGATCTGGGTCGTCCTGGAGACGGCCGACACGCCGTCCACGAACTTCCGGTCTTGAATAGGACGTTGGCGTTGGTGAACATTCCGTCCTTCAGGGAAATAAACGAACAGTTTTACTCGTCGTCCTTTCAGAAGTTCCAGCGGGCGGCCAGAGAGGACGAGTGGGCCCACCAGCTCAGGCCCAGGCTGCTGACCGGGGAGGCGCAGCTCGCGCTGGCTAGTCTCCCGGCGGCCAGCCAGGCCGACTGCCCGACACAGACAGAGTGGTCAGAGGGGGCCATCTGGGACCGGCTCGGGCTGAGCCCCGGAAGAGCACCGGCGCTGGAGGCCGTCGGGAGGCCGTTTCTGTACGGCCAGCGGGCTGCTGGACCAGGCGCGGGCGGTGGCTGCAGCCCGAGGAGAGGAGGATGCAGCGCTGAAGGACCCGTCTGTGAGGAAGACGGTTAAAGAAACCACGGCAGCAGAGGTGGAGAAGGCCGAGGGGAGGGGACAGCTACGCGTGATTCCGAAGGAGCCCAGTGAGGTCCCAGCCTTTCAAGGACTACGCTCAGCGATCCCCAAGATGCCTGCTCCAGCAGGGCCAGGGCCAAAACCAGGCGGCAGGTTCGGAGACCCTTTGTTTCAAGGGGACTTCCCACCCCATGGTGGTCTCCTCTCCGACTACCCCTTGGATTTGGGCATGGGAGGATACTCTGACCCCCTGGATCGCTCCAGCCCCGGCCGGCCCTTCGCTGGGGGGGACGCGGGCCTTCGACACTTCCCTGACGATCTGCGTCTGGGGGGAGGACCAGACGGCTTTGGGCACGGTGGAGGGAGAGAGGGGTTCGGTATGGGCGTTCCTACCACCGGCCCGCCGACCTCACCACCGCCATCGGGCTGGCCGAGAACCACCTGCCCTCTCCCGACCTGGGGGGGGGGGGGGGGCTGCCCGGACCGGACCCGTGGCGGGGACACGGCGTGAGAGGCACGTGGGGCCGCTCCCCGGGGCAGGTGGCCGGAGGCAAGGCAGGGGGCCGCGCCCTTCACCCCACAGGAGCTGTGTAAGACATAACTGTCAGTTAGCCGTTGTCAGATGTTGTTGCTGTTATTATATTTTATTATATAATTGTTTTAATTATGAGACAACGACGGGTTTTGCAAGGTAAGATCGGGCTAAGTAGCCTGGGGGGTATTCCATCAACATCGCTAAAAGAAAATCCAGGTTTAGTCTGACAAAGTCTCGCGAGAGTTCCTAAAGATATACAGGCATATTCCGATAAGAGTTATCAAAAATAAGCCAGGATTTTCCTTTAGCGACGTTGATGGAATACCCCCCTGTCAGGCCCGGATTAACCCCCTAGGGTGACCAGACTTGATGTGTGCCCCCCCCCCCAACACACACACTTTTTATTTTTTTTATTTTTTTACTTTGCAAGTGAAAATTTGATATTTACTATGGTTACAAAAACCATAGATTTACAAGAGCATATTACTACAGTACAGGCTCATCCCAGTTGGGCCTAATGCCGTAGTATAGCCTTGACACTGATGCTCAAATCTGAATGCAACTCACATCCCAATGCAACACGACTTTCTAAATATAGGCTTGACTTAGGACAGCCTGACCTCATTTATCTACATTTACATTTTTTACATTTAGCATGTAGATTTGTGTAAAGTAAGTGAATCATCTACAGTCAATCATAAGATTCACTATGATTAACTCAAAATATCTTTGGTAAGCTTTGCTGTGACTCCCTGGCCTGACGTCATATTCCAGAGTCTACCTTTAAGTCGACCTATGTGTCTTCTGTTCATAGTAGTTTGTAGTGTTTAATAGTAAAAAACACCTTTTCAAAGAACTGAGAGCTGGGTGGTGACAAGCCCCAATAAACACCTTAAACTGACTTCCTTTGACCTGGGGGGTATTCCATCAACGTCATTAAAGGAAAAATAAAAAAGTCCAACATTGATGGAATTCCCTTCTGCTTATTTTTCATCCTGTGGTGAAGCGCAACACTTTTTTTAGAAGTGTTTTTGGTCAAATAGATAAAATAGAATACACATAAATAAATACAAATGATTGTTATTATTATGTAGTATTACTCAGAGAAGATCTCTTAAAGGGACTTTTACTTTAACTCATATTATTTACCAGTCCATCTTCAGTAGGCTATGGTCTCAAAATATTATTATTATTATTAATAATAATAATAATAATACAATATCGTATACAGTTGATGAGATCGAGTTGCCTAGGTTGGACCTATAATGTTGCTGTTCGGTAGTGAGGACTTCATTATCATAGTTTGGGCAGAGTTTCTGGAAAACTAGTAGTACTTTATCTCGTTAACAATCCACTCCCACTCCTCCCCTGGTTCTTAATTTAATGATTCATGTTTGTTAACGCACAGACAATATTATTCTCTTGCATCTTTGCGGCAGGGTTGCTGGGTGATTGGGTCATGGCTCTTCAGAGGATCGAGTCCGACCTGGTTGAGTGGGACTCAAAAATGAAGTCGTTTGAAGCCACGAAGAAGGTGAGGCCACACACACACACACACACACCATCACACACACACACACACACACACACACACACACACACCATCACACACACCTCCCTACTCACCATCACACACATACACACACCATCACACACACCTCCCTCTCCAGTAGTGCACCTGTTAGTGTGTAATGTGTTTGACAGTTTAGTCTGGATAGACCCCGTCAGCTAGAGCAGTGGTCTTCAACCAGGGGTCCGCGACCCCTAGGGGGTCCGCAGAGGTACTGCAGGGGGTCCGCCAATTTTTATTATGACAATTATTCACCAAATTGACAATTGTTCACCAAAATAATTTGTGAGAATTAAAAAATATAACAAAAATGATATTGAGTAAAGTACAAGCATTAATAGGCAATAATACACTACTTTTGACAAAAACTATTTACAAAATAAATGATTCCCATGATGCAGAGTCTAACATAACGTTAGCTAAAAAAACAACAACACCTGTCTAGCAAGCTAGGTGTTGGTTAAAATGGTGCAGTTCGGTCTTTGTTGTGAAATTAACGTTAATCAATAACGGGAAATTATATATTTTTATCAATCATAAACACATATAGGCTAATAACCCCATATTATTTATTATATAAATAATAAGGTGGAATAAAAGGTGAATTAAGTAAATATAAAAGTTATTATAGGCCTTAAACGTTTCTAAATTATGTACAACTTATTTTTTATATTTTGTGAGTTTAGAATGATAAGGTTCTATCTCTGTTTAGGGCAGTTCAGAGATATTGAGCGTCAACGTTTTTACATTCCATTATGTTTTGTGAGATGGAACCTTTGTATTTTATTACTATAACTCAAAAATGTTTTGGGCAAAATGGAGATAGAACCTTATAATTCTAACGTCACGATTTCCTGTCTCTAACGTGTGCTCCTGTCTGTCTCTCCCCCAGCTATGAAAATGGAGTCCTCTACCATGGAGGACGTCACGTCCCTCCTGTCCAACCAGTCGTCCGACATCCCCTGCGCCCCGGTGGAGAACACGATGGAGAACATGCTTTTCGGAGGCTACTACATCCTGGTGTTCCTCCTGGCCCTCAACGGCAACAGCCTGGCCCTGTGGATCTTCTCCCGCCAGCGCGGCACTTCCTCCCCAGCCAACGTCTTCCTGCTCCACCTGGCCGTGGCCGACCTCTCCTACGTGATCATCCTCCCCCTGCGGGCGACCTATCACCTGACGGGCGGCCACTGGCCCTTCGGAGAGATCCCCTGCCGATTGGCCGGCTTCCTGTTCTACGTCAACATGTACGCCAGCCTCTACTTCCTGGCCTGTGTGGCGGGTGACCGCTACCTAGCCGTGGTCCACGCCGTGAGGTCGCTGAAGGTTCGCCGCGCTCGCTACGCCCACGTGATCAGCTTCTCCCTGTGGGCCTTGGTCTCCGTCGCCATGGCGCCCCTGCTGGTGACCAGTCAGACGGCGGAGGTGGACGGTGTGACGGTGTGTCTGCAGCTGTACCGTGAGAAGGCTTCCCGCAAGGCCCTGGTCTCTCTGGCCGTGGCGTTCACCCCGCCCTTCCTGGCGACGCTCTCCTGCTACCTGCTGATCATCCACAGCCTGCGGAGAGGCTCCAGGCTGGAGCCGGCGCTCAAACTACGCGCCCTGCGCACCATCGGTCTAGTCATGCTCATCTACGTGCTCTGCTTCCTGCCCTACCACGCCAGCCGGGCCACCTTCATCCTGGGCTACAGCCATCCAGGCATCTCCTGCCAGACCAAGAGGGGTCTGGCGCTGGCTAACAGACTCACCTCCTCCCTGACCTGCCTCAACGGAGCGCTGGACCCCCTGGTCTACCCTTCAGGCCCAGATGGTGGTGGTCCGGGCTGAGAAGGAGGTCCTTCTGGCTGAGAAGGAGACCCTTCAGGCCCAGATGGAGGTCCTTCTGGCTGAGAAGGAGACCCTTCAGGGAAATAAACGAACAGGTTTACTCGTCCTTTCAGAAGTTCCAGCGGGCGGCCAGAGAGGACGAGTGGGCCCACCAGCTCCGGCCCAGGCTGCTGACCGGGGAGGCGCAGCTCGCGCTGGCTAGTCTCCCGGCGGCCAGCCAGGCCGACTGCCCGACACAGACAGAGTGGTCAGAGGGCCATCTGGGACCGGCTCGGGCTGAGCCCCGGAAGAGCACCGGCGCCGGTTCCGTGCCCGGACCACAGGAGGCCGTCGGGAGGCCGTTCCTGTACGGCGCGGAGGTGGCTGCAGCCCGAGGAGAGATCGGCGGCGGAGGTGGTGGAGCAGGTCGCCCTGGAGAGGTTCGTGGGTTCGTTCCTACCACCACCGGCCCGCCGACCTCACCACCGCCATCGGGCTGGCCGAGAACCACCTGCCCTCTCCAGACCTGGGGGGGGCTGCCCGGACCGGACTCGTGGCGGGGGCATGGCGTGAGAGGCCGATGGCCGCTCCCCGGGGCAGGCAGGTGGCCGGAGGCAAGGCAGGGGGCGCGCCCTTCACCCCATAGGAGCTGTCAAGACATAACTGTCAGCTGCAGCTTATTGCCCGGGGCACAATTCTCTCACGTCCTTGCAACAACATTTTGGATTTCATGTTTTACAGTTTCAACCGTAATTAATCATATATATATATATCTTTGTTACATGTTCCACCGGGTCATACTGAAAAAGTGGTGGATCAGGTCTGAAGACGAGTGGGCTGACTCTTGTAATGACTGGTGTGTTTGGCCAGAGGGCAGTAAAGTCAAGCCTAGAGAGGGAATCCAACTTGAGGGTTTTTAATGGGCTTCTGTTCTGTTACCACCCAAGCACTTAACGACCACAAGGGGTTATGATGTTGTTTTTTATAGGAATTGAATGGTGTTGGTCTGGCCTTTTCCACACATAAGGGCGTGAGGTACGGCCAGACGCGGCGCTCCCCCATATTTTACGTTGGTTAGGGACAGACTATATAGAGTGAGTCGTGACACTCGCAGGGAAGAGGAGATCACCCAGTTACTGGTTCCCCGGGGCCGCCGGGAATCGATATTCCAGGCGGCACATTATAACCCCCATGGCGGGCCACCTAGGATATGATAAAACACTTAAGTATGCATAATGGACCGATTCTATTGGCCGGGGATACGGGCGGAGGTGCGCCGGTGGTTCGCCTCCTGCCGCGAATGCCAGCGAGCCAACCCCCCGGCCGTCCTGCGGGCGCCGTTACACCCTCTCACCATGTCATGCTGCAAAGAATACCTCTGTGTCATTGGCTGCTATAGGCATAAAAGGAGAGAAACTCATGGTGTGTTCCCCATCTTCCCCTGACCTCAACCCTATTGAGAACCTTTGGAGCATCCTCAAGCAAAATATATATGAGGGTGGGAGGCAGTTCACATCAAAACAGCAGCTCTGGGAGGCTATTCTGGCATCCTGCAAAGAAATTCAAGCAGAAACTGTCCAAAAACTCACAAGTTCAATGGATGCAAGAATTGTGGAGGTGATATCAAAGAAGGGGTCCTATGTTAACATGTAACTTGACCTGTTAAGATGTTTTTGTTTGAAATAGCTTTTGATTTCAGTAAATATGACCTCCTAATATGACCTCCTAACCCTAAATTCATCAAATTACCATTTTTAGTTCTTTACAACCTATAAAATGTTTTGAAACTCTGTTGTGCATAATCATTTGGAACAGTGCATTTTGAGTTTTTTATTTAAAAAAAAAAATACTGTTATCATTGGGAGGTTTGTTCAATAAAATTAGAAGTATACTCTAACGCAGCGGTTCCCAAACTTTTTCAATCAGGCCCCCCTTGGGTAATTGGAAATATTTTCGAGCCCCCCCTAACCCGGTCCCCACCTAGATTGATATAATTAATTGTATAAAGTTGTACAAACATTAAATTTTCTCTTCTAATAATAACAAGACACATATATCCAACTATAGTTTTATATGTTATTATGGGTTGAAAAGGAACATAAGTGCTTGGCAAATGATCCTGTGCCACTGAAATATTCAACATATCAACATTAACTAATTGCTACTGCATCACTATTCTTACTCCACACATTCCTATCACAATTACGATCAATGACTTGTGTGTGCTTGCTTTGCCTTGCAAATCTTCTCAAAGCGGGGTTGTTGTTTTGAGACTGCCACTCTCAGTTCATTCTCAATGTTCAACTTCGACCTGTATTTGCTTTTGATAGCAGCAACAGCAGAAAAGCCTATCTCACACAGGTACGATGTTGCAAAAAGCAGCAGTATTCCCAGTTTTTTTTAATTTATTTTTTATTTCTGCGCCCCCCATGCAGTACCCCCGCGCCCCACTAGGGGGTCGCGCCCCACAGTTTGGGAAACGCTGCTCTAACGGTTGATGACTTGAAAATTATACTGATTGTCATTTGCATCGACTATTTAGGAAAATCTGAGAAAAATATCATTTGCATAATAATTTGGAACGAGGTGTATACAGGTGCAACTCCTAAAAATAGAATATCGTGCAAAAGTTCTTTCATTTAAGTAATTCAACTTAAAGGGTTAAACTTAAATATTATATAGACTCATTGCATTGTACATATGCATGATTATACTTTTCAGAGGGCTGACATTTCTGTATTTAAAATCCTTTTCTTATTGATTTCATGTAATATTAACATTTCGGAGATATTTAATTTGGGGTTTTCATAAGCTGTGAGCCATAATCATCACATTTATAACAAATAAAGGCTTTAAATATCTCGCATAGCATGTAATGAGTCTATATAATATCTAAGTTTAACCCTTTAAGTTGACTTACTGAAATAAATGAACTTTAGCATGATATTCTATTTTTTTAAGTTGCACCTGTAAGTTCCCATTCCGTGCATCATATGCAGGTTAGGTTCTCACTGATCTCTGTGAGTGACACAGACACAGTTGAGTGACAGACACACAGTTGAGTCCACAACCCCCTTCCTCTCATGGTAAATTGCTTCCATGTTCTAAGAATGTTGCATACGTTCTAAATGTTCCATTTGATGTCATAACCGCGGCCGTGAACATGACAAGGCCTTCTGAGCAGCTCCAGCTACAGTTACTGAACAGAGAGAGAGACAAAGAGAGAGTGGCGATGGGGGGGCTTCTCTAATGTGTGTGTGTGTGTGTGTGTGTGTGTATATATATATATACACCGTGTGTGTGTGTGTGTGTCATACTACAGTCTGTAAAGGGATGGTGATATGAAATAAAGAGGCTTTGAAAGTTCAAACCACTTGAGTAGTTGAGTTATATTTAGATATGCTCTAAAAACTATAAAAACTATAAAAACATTCTTTTACAGTAAGTGAGTTATTTCTATAAGTTAGTATGATAAACACATATATGTTTATAAATATTCACATGTAATGTCCTATCCTTAACATTCCTTTTTAACCCTATACCAAAAATTTAACTTTTCATTTAGAATTTCAATTGACATCTTGCAACCTCCTTTTTCTTTTGCAACTCTTTATGCAATTTACCACTTATACTTTACCTGCATTTTACCTGCAGTTTTTTGTATTATTAAGCGATAAAGACGTATTTTGTAGCTGAACACCTCTCATCAGTGGCGGACTCAGGCTGTTTGAAGGGCAGGGGGGGGGGCGAAAAGAAAAAAAGGGCACCTACTGCACAACATGGGACCCCATCAGTGCACATGGTCAAGTTTAGACCATTGGAGGGGCACCAATAGGGCACGTCCTCTCATTTTTGCCACTCAAAAGGGCATTTAAGAGAGACGTTTTTCAACCGTGGGGGCACCAGGAGTGCCCCCCCCCCTCTGAGTCTGCCAGTGCCTCTCATACAGGACATGCTGATGTTCTCTATGCACCTGGTTATGCTGACTAATCTTCTAACATTTGCCTAGGCAGCAAAGTCGCCTTGATTAACACAGACACAGTGTGAGATCCATGCTGTGTGTTGTTCCATGTGTTGTATTACTCCATTCAGATATCATATGATGATGTTGCAGCACTACTGCAGAAGCTTTGCCACATACAGGCATCAAAGAATATCACAGTGCCCTTCTTGTATTGTGTGTGCCTTTTTATTATTTATTCAAATGACTGTACATTCACTTTGGGAATATAAATAAATAAGCAGTGATGAAAATGTGCTCTTTGTTTCATTTGTGCAATACATATTGCTTTGCAACACAGTGGTTAGTAAGCTACAGTGGTCAGTAAGCTATATGAGTTGAGTGAATAAGATAAGCTCATATATGGAAGGTATTGTGCATTTTATGACTACATGTTACAGACTTGTTTGTTTTGTATTGTGTCCTGTGTCTGTCTTTGTTTTGCTTCTGTCTGTCTCCCCCTAGGTGAAGTGGTGTGCATGTCTGTCTGTCTGTCTGTCTGTCTGTCTGTCTGTCTGTCTGTCTGTCTGTCTGTCTGTCTGTCTGTCTGTCCCCCTAGGTGAAGTGGTGTGATGTGGTTCCCCCCCCATCATGGTTATGGTCTCGTCAGCCCTCACCTGTGTTCAATCAGCTATCATCCACGGTCATCCAATCACAGAAGAACATCTCCTACTTAATGGGCCGGTTTCACAGACAAGGCTTCAGCCTAGTCCTGGACTAATTCACACTTTCAATGTAAAATCTCCATTGAAGATGCTTTTTAGTCTAGGATTAGGCTTAAGTCTTGTCTGTGAAACCTGCCAAATGTGTGTTTGTCATGTGGAGAGAGAGAGAGTGGTATTTTGTTTGAGAGAGAAGTAGTGGTTTTGTTTGACGAGGACATGTACTCGCCCACCTGGCACAGCTGCAAGGGCACCGAATAGTCACACAAAAACGCAGGATATAATTATCTAAATGGGCTGATTTCTTTTTTTTTACAGCCCAAACTCCTAGAATCATCTTCCAATCATTGTTGTCACATCGTGATTGACAGGTGTCTTGGCGCCGCCTAGAATCATCTTCCAATCATTGTTGTCACATCGTGATTGACAGGTGTCTTGGCGCCGCCTTGATTTCCCGTCAACCATTGCGGCTAAATTAACTCAACCCAGGCTGAGAGAGAGGAGTGAAGTGAAGTGAAGCAGCAATGGCGGGTATTAGCGTGATGCTAAACGAGGCGGATTATTTACTGTTTCTCATCCATTTTTGTTCATGTCTTCGGAGGATAACATTGGAAGTGAAGAGACAGCTGGGGGCAGGTCGTCCAAACGATGTTCAAATAACACAAAAGGACAAAGGACAAAAGCGTACATTTAGTGTTTCTTGGTTTCGACGAAAGGACTGGCTAACGGCACGTGTCGCTAAGAATATCCGCGGCCGGGAGGGGAACGGGCCCGGGGTACTATTAGAGAACGGTACAATATGTGTAATGAATTTGGATTAAGTTTGTCTTTCGTTTTATGCAGTATTGCAATAGACTTTGATATTTTAGTCTTTAAGTAGTTTATGTGTGTTTTCCAACATAGTTTGTGGTCTATAACAACTCCCAAAAATGTGTTTTCATAAACTCTTTCAATTTCAACATTATCTAACTTGATTTGTACTTGACTATTAATTTTTCGATTTCCAAATATCATAAGTTTAGTTTTTTCTAAGTTCAATGACAACTTGTTTGTGTCAAACCATCGCCCGGGGACCACAGCGTGCCGCGTGGCAGGCGGCGGGACCCGAGTCCGGATGCAGCGGATGACGGAGGGGGACGACCACCCGGAGGCTTAACCTCGAGACGTTCGAGAGGGTTGTGAAGTTCGTAGGAAGCAGGATCAACTGGTGAAGAACATCACCAATTAACGCTAATTAACACTAAAAACACCTCCAGTCAGCGATGACCTGCTCGGGTCTTTGTACAATGCTAACGTTAAGCGTTAGCATTAGCCGGCGTGTTCGCTAGTTAACGTCGACCTGTTTGTTCACTGCTCTCTGCTCTGACGGCCTTGGGACGGCGCGTTGGAGTCGCTGTGGATCTGGGTCGTCCTGGAGAACTTCCGGTCTTGAATAGGACGTTGGCGTTGGTGAACATTCCGTCCTTCAGGGAAATAAACGAACAGTTTTACTCGTTCCAGCGGGTGGCCAGAGAGGACGAGTGGGCAGAGTGCGTCTGGAACTAGAGTGCGTCTGAAACTAGAGTGTGCATCTGGAACTAGAGTGTGCATCTGGAACTAGAGTGTGCATCTGGAACTAGAGTGTGCATCTGGAACTAGAGTGTGCATCTGGAACTAGAGTGTGCATCTGGAACTAGAGTGTGCATCTGGAACTAGTGTGGAACTAGAGTGTGCATCTGCAACTAGAGTGTGCATATGGAACTAGAGTGTGCATCTGGAACTAGAGTGTGCATCTGGAACTAGAGTGTGCATCTGGAACTAGAGTGTGCGTCTGGAACTAGAGTGTGCATCTGGAACTAGAGTGTGCATCTGGAACTAGAGTGTGCGTCTGGAACTACAGTGTGCATCTGGAACTAGAGGGGGCCCACTCGCGCTGGCGGGTCTCCCGGCGGCCAGCCAGGCCGACTACCCGACACAGACAGAGTGGTCAGGGCCATCCGGGACCGGCTCGGGCTGAGCCCGGAAGAGCACCGGCGCCGGTTCCGTGCCCTGACCCTGAATCCTATCCAGGAACAACTGGTAAGCTAATCAATCCAAATATAAATGCTTAGTACCAGTGGGGTTGCACGATGGCGCGGGTCAGCCACGACGCCCTGATGGACATGGCCCGCGCCCAGGCCGAGGACCGGGCGGACCTCCGGGCCATCATCATCCGCGGCCGGGAGGGGAACGGGGACTACGGCGTGGCAGACGGTGGGACCCGAGTCCGGATGCAGCGGATGACGGAGGGGGACGACCCGGAGGCTTACCTCGAGACGTTCGAGGGGGTGGCCCGGAGCAGCGGGTGGTCAGGGCCATCTGGGACCGGCTCGGGCTGAGCCCCGGAAGAGCACCGGCGCCGGTTCCGTGCCCGGACCACTGGAGGCCGTCGGGAGGCCGTTCCTGTACGGCGCGGAGGTGGCTGCAGCCCGAGGAGAGATCGCGGTGGCGGAGGTGGTGGAGCAGGTCGCCCTGGAGAGGTTCGTGGGTTCGTTCCTACCACCACCGGCCCGCCGACCTCACCACCGCCATCGGGCTGGCCGAGAACCACCTGCCCTCTCCAGACCTGGCGGGGGGGGGGGCCGTCGGGGCACAATTCTCTCACGTCGTTGCAACAACATTTTGGATTTCATGTTTTACAGTTTCAACCGTAATTAATCATATATATATATATATCTTTGTTCCACCGTGTCATACTGAAAAAGTGGTGGATCAGGTCTGAAGACGAGTGGGCTGACACTTGTAATGACTGGTGTGTTTGGCCAGAGGGCAGAGCGATGGCCAAGAGGACCGGAGGACCAGAGGACCAGAGGACCGGAGGACCGGAGGACCGGAGGACCGGAGGACCAGATCAGTCACGAGTCGCAGCAGCAGCGCCTAGTAAGTTTAACGTTTCTATATAACCGTGTAATAATGTTTTAATGTTTTAATTCGACGGTATATTAGTGTAAGAAGCAGGCCCGGATTAACCCCCTAGGGCAGGGGTCGGCAATAGGCGGCCCGTGGGCCATTGCTGGCCCGTCACCAATAATATTTGGCCCAGCAGATTATTTTGAGAATCCACTTTTTTTTTTTTTTTTTTTTACAATATCGGACCGACAGTCCCACACCGCGCCTATAATGTCCGAATAGAGAATCTACCACCACCTGAATAATGCTTATTGTATTCATGTTGAGAGTGAATGACACAGGGACAGACAATCAGGCAGCGGGGTGCACCGAAGCGCACTGACGCTGAACCCCTCAGAGTGAATCATAAGTAGGTGGACAAGGCGTGGTGCTGAAATAGCCGACATGCGGTGTGGTTTGAAAAAAATAACATCAGCTCATTAAATCATTCAAACGTAATGTTTACGTATGTGACTGCATCACACATATGAACAGTAACAAAGCAAATTCTGTTTAATTTTCTGAAAAACATTGACAACAAAATCTGCGCAAAAGTGGTGGTAGGCCTATGCTCCTGGAACGACAGAGCAAACGCGCTATTAGGGATAATAAGTACAATGATCCATAAGCCATTCATTCAAAATATACAAAATACAATTAGGTTATTAAATACAATAACGACAGGCTTGGTACTCACTTAATGTGAAAAGTGGCATCTCCCATCGGTCACTATTTGCTTGATATCTGGTGATATTGACGTCACTTTAATCCGCAGGCAGTTTTTTTTATTTGTTATGCATCTATCGATTCCTCTCGTGCGTCTATCACATTCATTGATGAAAAGGACGACTCGCATGTATAGAAAGGGAACATTGTGAGCAGGGAAGATGTGAGTCTCTCACAACGGCTTTGCATTGATGAAAGGTAGGATGAACGTATAGTTCGCTGTCCATTCCTGTTTAAATGCCCTGTTTCCACCGTCAACTTTCCTCTTTAGACCTTTGGAGAGTGACATTATGTTTCTCTTGCTAGTTAGCAGGTTAAATGTTTAGCTAACTTCACCCGGCACGCAAACAACCAATCCAATAATAATGTGACCTTGTAAGTCTGGGAGGAGGGGGGAATCATTCAGAATAAAAGTATGTTAAATAATTATTAGAATAAGTTAGGCTGCGATACATCGTCAGTCCACACATTTATTATTCAAAACTATGGAAAAGGGTGAAACTACGTTTCAACGTTGTTGAGAATCACAACACAAACTCATTAGTCAAGCCTAATACTGCAACGAAATGGATTGGACTGCTACCTAGTTAACTAGAACACTACTTTACATTGTTAGCAGGCTCACAAAACAAGCTGTGTTAGTTGACTAGCGATGTGTACATTTCTCGAAAGAAAAGTCAAAGCATTAGAACGTGTCACATTTTTAAACAATCAATAACTTAAATTATCCTTTGATTATGTTCGGGCCCGCCATCTAGTGGCTAAACATTTTTTTGGCCCGAGGCCAAACCTAATTGCCGACCCCTGCCCTAGGGTGACCAGACTTGATGTGTGCCCCCCCCCCCAACACACACACTTTTTATTTATTTAATTTTTTTACTTTGCAAGTGAAAATTTGATATTTACTATGGTTACAAAAAACATAGATTTACAAGAGCATATTACTACAGTACAGGCTCATCCCAGTTGGGCCTAATGCTGTAGTATAGCCTTGACACTGATGCTCAAATCTGAATGCAACTCACATCCCAA
This sequence comes from Nansenia antarctica, assembly GCF_963989245.1. Taxonomy (NCBI): domain Eukaryota; kingdom Metazoa; phylum Chordata; class Actinopteri; order Argentiniformes; family Microstomatidae; genus Nansenia; species Nansenia antarctica. The sequence goes on from NC_137677.1 coordinate 1,090,489, forward strand.
TGCAACACGACTTTCTAAATATAGGCTTGACTTAGGACAGCCTGACCTCATTTATCTACATTTACATTTTTTACATTTAGCTTTTATCCAAAGCGACTTACAACAAAGTAGATTTGTGTAAAGTAAGTGAATCATCTACAGTCAATCATAAGATTCACTATGATTAACTCAAAATATATTTGGTAAGCTTTGCTGTGACTCCCTGCCTGGCCTGACGTCATATTCCAGAGTCTACCTTTAAGTCGACCTATGTGTCTTCTGTTCATAGTAGTTTGTAGTGTTTAATAGTAAAAAACACCTTTTCAAAGAACTGAGTGCTGGGTGGTGACAAGCCCCAATAAACACCTTAAACTGACTTCCTTTGACCTGGGGGGTATTCCATCAACGTCATTAAAGGAAAAATAAAAATGTCCAACATTGATGGAATTCCCTTCTGCTTATTTTTCATCCTGTGGTGAAGCGCAACACTTTTTTTTTAGAAGTGTTTTTGGTCAAATAGATAAAATAGAATACACATAAATAAATACAAATGATTGTTATTATTATGTAGTATTACTCAGAGAAGATCTCTTAAAGGGACTTTTACTTTAACTCATATTATTTACCAGTCCATCTTCAGTAGGCTATGGTCTCAAAATATTATTATTATTATTATTAATAATAATAATAATAATAATACAATATCGTATACAGTTGATGAGATCGAGTTGCCTAGGTTGGACCTATAATGTTGCTGTTCGGTAGTGAGGACTTCATTATCATAGTTTGGGCAGAGTTTCTGGAAAACTAGTAGTACTTTATCTCGTTAACAATCCACTCCCACTCCTCCCCTGGTTCTTAATTTAATGATTCATGTTTGTTAACGCACAGACAATATTATTCTCTTGCATCTTTGCGGCAGGGTTGCTGGGTGATTGGGTCATGGCTCTTCAGAGGATCGAGTCCGACCTGGTTGAGTGGGACTCAAAAATGAAGTCGTTTGAAGCCACGAAGAAGGTGAGGCCACACACACACACACACCATCACACACACACACACACACACACACACGCACACACACCATCACACACACCTCCCTACTCACCATCACACACACACACACACACACATACACACACCATCACACACACCTCCCTCTCCAGTAGTGCACCTGTTAGTGTGTAATGTGTTTGACAGTTTAGTCTGGATAGACGCAGTGGTCTTCAACCAGGGGTCCGCGACCCCTAGGGGGTCCGCAGAGGTACTGCAGGGGGTCCGCCAATTTTTATTATGACAATTATTCACCAAATTGACAATTGTTCACCAAAATAATTTGTGAGAATTAAAAAATATAACAAAAATGATATTGAGTAAAGTACAAGCATTAATAGGCAATAATACACTACTTTTGACAAAAACTATTTACAAAATAAATGATTCCCATGATGCAGAGTCTAACATAACGTTAGCTAAAAAAACAACAACACCTGTCTAGCAAGCTAGGTGTTGGTTAAAATGGTGCAGTTCGGTCTTTGTTGTGAAATTAACGTTAATCAATAACGGGAAATTATATATTTTTATCAATCATAAACACATATAGGCTAATAACCCCATATTATTTATTATATAAATAATAAGGTGGAATAAAAGGTGAATTAAGTCAATATAAAAGTTATTATAGGCCTTAAAATGTGACACATTAAAAAAAAATATATACATATGGGGGTCCCTGTTCTGTTTGTCTCGCGTCCAAGGGGTCCTTGGGCTGAAAAAGGTTGAAGACCCCCGAGCTAGAGGATGAGTGATGGAACGCTGGGCTGAAGTTCGGAGTCCCCATAGCCTGCTCAACACTCTAGAACTCTCTAGATGCCTAACGCTAACCCGTGTGTGTTCTGACCTAGGCTCAGCAGGCCCAACTGGTGGTGGTGGTCCGGGCTGAGAAGGAGGTCCTTCAGGCCCAGATGGAGGTGGTCCGGGCTGAGAAGGAGGTCCTTCTGGCTGAGAAGGAGGTCCTTCAGGCCCAGATGGAGGTGGTCCGGGCTGAGAAGGAGGTCATTCTGACTGAGAAGGAGACCCTTCAGGCCCAGATGGAGGTGGTCCGGGCTGAGAAGGAGGTCATTCTGACTGAGAAGGAGACCCTTCAGGCCCAGATGGAGGTGGTCCGGGCTGAGAAGGAGGTCATTCTGACTGAGAAGGAGACCCTTCAGGCCCAGATGGAGGTGGTCCGGGCTGAGAAGGAGGTCATTCTGACTGAGAAGGAGACCCTTCAGGCCCAGATGGAGGTGGTCCGGGCTGAGAAGGAGGTCATTCTGACTGAGAAGGAGGTCCTTCAGGCCCAGATGGAGGTGGTCCGGGCTGAGAAGGAGGTCATTCTGACTGAGAAGGAGACCCTTCAGGCCCAGATGGAGGTGGTCCGGGCTGAGAAGGAGGTCATTCTGACTGAGAAGGAGGTCCTTCAGGCCCAGATGGAGGTGGTCCGGGCTGAGAAGGAGGTCATTCTGACTGAGAAGGAGGTCCTTCAGGCCCAGATGGAGGTGGTCCGGGCTGAGAAGGAGACCCTTCTGGCTGAGAAGAAGACCCTTCAGGCCCAGATGGTGGTGGTCCGGGCTGAGAAGGAGGTCAGGCCGACTACCCGACACAGACAGAGTGGTCAGAGGGCCATCTGGGACCGGCTCAGGCTGAGCCCCGGAAGAGCACCGGCGCCGGTTCCGTTCCCGGACCACTGGAGGCCGTCGGGAGGCCGTTCCTGTGCGGCGCGGAGGTGGCTGCAGCCCGAGGAGAGATCGGCGGCGGAGGTGGTGGAGCAGGTCGCCCTGGAGAGGTTCGTGGGTAGCATACCACCACCGGCCCGCCAACCTCACCACCGCCATCGGGCTGGCCGAGAACCACCTGCCCTCTCCAGACCTGGGGGGGGCTGCCCGGACCGGACTCGTGGCGGGGGCACGGCGTGAGAGGCCGATGGCCGCTCCCCGGGGCAGGCAGGTGGCCGGAGGCAAGGCAGGGGGGCGCGCCCTTCACCCCATAGGAGCTGTCAAGACATAACTGTCAGCTGCAGCTTATTGCCCGGGGCACAATTCTCTCACGTCCTTGCAACAACATTTTGGATTTCATGTTTTACAGTTTCAACCGTAATTAATCATATATATATATATATATATCTTTGTTACATGTTCCACCGTGTCATACTGAAAAAGTGGTGGATCAGGTCTGAAGACGAGTGGGCTGACTCTTGTAATGACTGGTGTGTTTGGCCAGAGGGCAGTAAAGTCAAGCCTAGAGAGGGAATCCAACTTGAGGGTTTTTAATGGGCTTCTGTTCTGTTACCACCCAAGCACCTAACGACCACAAGGGGTTATGATGTTGTTTTTTATAGGAATTGAATGGTGTTGGTCTGGCCTTTTCCACACATAGGGGCGTGAGGTACGGCCAGACGCGGCGCTCCCCCATATTTTACGTTGGTTAGGGACAGACTATATAGAGTGAGTCGTGACACTCGCAGGGAAGAGGAGATCACCCAGTTACTGGTTCCCCGGGGCCGCCGGGAATCGATATTCCAGGCGGCACATTATAACCCCCATGGCGGGCCACCTAGGATATGATAAAACACTTAAGTATGCATAATGGGCCGATTCTATTGGCCGGGGATACGGGCGGAGGTGCGCCGGTGGTTCGCCTCCTGCCGCGAATGCCAGCGAGCCAACCCCCCGGCCGTCCCGCGGGCGCCGTTACACCCTCTCACCATGTCATGCTGCAAAGAATACCTCTGTGTCATTGGCTGCTATAGGCATAAAAGGAGAGAAACTCATGGTGTGTTCCCCATCTTCCCCTGACCTCAACCCTATTGAGAACCTTTGGAGCATCCTCAAGCAAAATATATATGAGGGTGGGAGGCAGTTCACATCAAAACAGGAGCTCTGGGAGGCTATTCTGGCATCCTGCAAAGAAATTCAAGCAGAAACTGTCCAAAAACTCACAAGTTCAATGGATGCAAGAATTGTGAAGGTGATATCAAAGAAGGGGTCCTATGTTAACATGTAACTTGATCTGTTAAGATGTTTTTGTTTGAAATAGCTTTTGATTTCAGTAAATATGACCTCCTAATATGACCTCCTAACCCTAAATTCATCAAATTACCATTTTTAGTTCTTTACAACCTATAAAATGTTTTGAAACTCTGTTGTGCATAATAATTTGGAACAGTGCATTTTGAGTTTTTTTATTTAAAAAAAAATTACTGTTATCATTGGGAGGTTTGTTCAATAAAATTTGAATTATACTCTAACGGTTGATGACTTGAAAATTATACTGATTGTCATTTGCATCGACTATTTAGGAAAATCTGAGAAATATCATTTGCATAATAATTTGGAACGAGGTGTATACAGGTGCAACTCCAAAAAATAGAATATCGTGCAAAAGTTCTTTCATTTAAGTAATTCAACTTAAAGGGTTAAACTTAAATATTATATAGACTCATTGCATTGTACATATGCATGATTATACTTTTCAGAGGGCTGACATTTCTGTATTTAAAATCCTTTTCTTATTGATTTCATGTAATATTAAACATTTCTGAGATATTTAATTTGGGGTTTTCATAAGCTGTGAGCCATAATCATCACATTTATAACAAATAAAGGCTTTAAATATCTCGCTTTGCATGTAATGAGTCTATATAATATCTAAGTTTAACCCTTTAAGTTGACTTACTGAAATAAATGAACTTTAGCATGATATTCAAATTTTTTAAGTTGCACCTGTGAGTTCCCATTCCGTGCATCATATGCAGGTTAGGTTCTCACTGATCTCTGTGTGAGTGACACAGACACAGTTGAGTGACACAGACATAGTTGAGTGACAGTTGAGTGACAGACACAGTTGAGTGTTACAGACACAGTTGAGTGACAGACACACAGTTGAGTCCACAACCCCCTTCCTCTCATGGTAAATTGCTTCCATGTTCTAAGAATGTTGCATACGTTCTAAATGTTCCATTTGATGTCATAATTGGGTCGGCCCAGGATGGAACCCTCCAGGCTTGTCACAGTGTGCAAGTTCTCATTTCACATCATGTGACTCACTGTGGTTTGGCCAGCAGATCATTTTCTTCTTCTCTAATTTGTGCAACACTTCCTGTCCACCGCGGCCGTGAACATGACAAGGCCTTCTGAGCAGCTCCAGCTACAGTTACTGAACAGAGAGAGAGACAAAGAGAGAGTGGCGATGGGGGGCCTTCTCTTGTGTGTGTGTGTGTGTGTGTGTGTGTGTGTGTGTGGGCGTGTGTGTGTGTGTCATACTACAGTCTGTAAAGGGATGGTGATATGAAATGAAGAGGCTTTGAAAGTTCAAACCACTTGAGTAGTTGAGTTATATTTAGATATGCTCTAAAAACTACAAAAACATTCTTAATCTCAGCACTTTGTGAGATCAATGAATATGACAGCTTCATTTGTCTGAATCGAAAAAGGGACGTCACAATTATAACATAATCGATTGAATAAAACATTTGTAAACTCACTTTTGTGACTATTTGTTCTGTTATACAGTAGAAGATATTATTTAACTCTACTTATTGATACTACATTACACCTGTATGAACTAATCTGAGTTTATCTAATTTCCTGTATTCATTCAAAGCAGCATCATTTCCTATTCATTATACATCGCTAAGATCCAATGGAAGATATGGCAGCGTAGTCCCTTAATATGTCAACCTTTCACATGACTTCCCTTTTCAGACCAGAGGACTCCACTTCCTTCAAACCTAACACACACATACACACACACAGGCTAACGTTCAGCCACACAATGTCTCCATTTAATCTGACAGTCCAGCATGACAGTGGTTGAGAGATTCGTTTTTTCCCCTGAGTATCGCAGTTAATAATTAAAACAGTGAAAGAAGAGGTGTGTCTGATCAGGAGGCTAGCCTAATTTCTTTCCACTTGTTGCTGTGTGTTGCTGTGTGTTGCTGTGTGTTGCTCCGTGGCGTTAAACTCAAGGCTCTCTGGCCCTCCTCTCACTTCTCAAATGAGGAAGTTCAGAGTCGTGTTTGTAGCAGCTTCCTTTTTACAGCTTTCGCCCCTCTAACAGGAAGAGACAGAGTGAACAAGAGAGAGAGAGTGAGAGAGAGAGAGGACATAGGCACACACATACAGCAGTGAGGAAAATATGTATACGGACAGATCTTCCCTGATGAGTTCTTATTAGTTTTGAGAGCAGATGCACGACACCTTGACCTGAGTGTGTTGGGGGCGAGGAACAGGATGCCTACTTCTCAGCCGTGGTACCATGGCAATATCTCCCGATCCACAGCTGAGGATCTGCTCTCCAAGGCTGCCAGGGATGGCAGCTTCATCCTGCGGGATAGTGAGTCCATAAACGGAGCCTATGCCCTCTGTGTGCTGTAAGTAAACCATAACTTCTAACTACTCTGTAGGAGACTTGGCAGTTGGAAACATTTCCCTATCTGAGAAGCAAGAGGAAAGAGGTTCGACCAGAGGGTGGTTGTTGAGGACTCTGTTGAGGACTCAATCCTTACAACATTTCTTCCTGTACTTCTTTGCATGCACGTAACCGTTCAAACTAGTTGGATATGTTTGATGAAAGTACAGCTGACGTATTGTGTTTTTGAGTTTTGTGACTTGTACCTTTAAAAGGAAGCCAGACAACAAACTATAATCAGTGCCAAAAACAAAAATAAGGAATGATAGGATGTTTATACAATTGTAAGTGTCAAATACCTACTCCTAGTCCTATTCTGTGTTTGTATTTATGTGTTTATCTTAAAACAGCAGGAGAGCAGCAGGTTATGCAGAATCCTACTGTACATGACTTATTTTTTTCTGTTTTTTATTTTCTCTCATTACCATCAATAATCGTTACATGGAATCATCTTGGCTGTCAACCAAAACAGAGCTAGCTAGAATACTGTGGCATGTTTTAGATGTTTGTAAATGTGAATTTGTACAGTCAATTACAAAGATACACTGAGGGCCAACGACATAATTAGTTTACAAGTTTAGTTTAGTTTACACAACAGTCTTGCTACTCACACACAGCCCAGTGCACAGGGAACCATCCACTTCAGTCTGAATGTCGGCTGCACAAACAGACACATGAGTGCTCAGGTACTTTCTGTGTCATTCTGAGGCACAAAAGAAAACATACTGAGCAGTCATGATTATGATTATGCATGATCAATTAATGTGTCTAGTAGATTAGGGTTAGGCTTAGGGTAGATTAAGAGTCATGCATTGCTAAAGACCAGATGAAAGTTGCTACATGACAGGCTGATTTGCATGTGTGGTCATTTAGTATTTACATCGAACGCCACTGAAGTCTCTAGGTACAGTACAGTAGGTACAGTGTGTAGTCTGAAGTCTCTAGGTACAGTATGTAGTCTGAAGTCTCTAGGTACAGTATGTAGTCTGAAGTCTCTAGGTACAGTATGTAGTCTGAAGTCTCTAGGTACAGTCCAGTAGGTACAGTATGTATAACATCTATACTTGATCACTCAGCTTCTGTGTCTACCTCACACAACTGTGAACGTTGATCAACCACAGTTCTGTGAAATAACATATTTTCTCTATTAACAGGTACCAGAACTGTGTGTACACATACAGAATTCTGCCAAATGAGGAGAGGAAGCTGTCTGTCCAGGTGGGTCACACCTGTCTACAGCCCATATTAGGATTGATTGAGAATGTTTATTTTGGTCAATTCATAATACAGATATTAAAAATGTACACAGTCACAATGCGTAACACCAGGACCAAAAAGGTGTAGGCTGAAGCCATGGCTTATTGCGCCTACCCTTTTTACATGTATGGTTTTTCCCCATGAGTGCATAATCAAAACATTGCAACTTTTATAAACAAAATGTCACTTACGCATCTTAACAGAAAACTCAAAAGTACCAAACAAAAAACTATATTAATGCGCCTACCCTTTTTACATTAGTGGTTTTCCCCTTATGAGTGCATAATCAAGACATATAAACATTTATAAACAACATTTTACTTACGCATGTTAACAAAAAGTTCAAAAATACCAAACACAAAAAAAAAGAGGACACTGTACAGTATACATTAGGCCCAGATCACTTCCATTGCTACGTCTACCATGTGAGACTGATGGAAGAACCACTCCCAGGTGCTGGAGTCTTAAGGGTGGTTATTTCAAGAGCAATCTCTCTCTCATACACCAACAGACAACTTCTGCTTTTTTCTGCTACAGAAATGTAGAATGGTAGCCTGGTAACAACGTGGTAATCTTGGTTGTTACTACATGTCTGATGTGAGTTTTCAAATCTTGAGTTGCATTTAGTTAAACTATAATGTGAAACCTTCTCACCTAACCCATTCATCACTCACTCATACTTTCTGTATTGCTTCATTGTTTTCACGCCTCGAATGTTAATGCTAATGCTAGCTGCTTTCTGCAAGTGTGGCCAAGCAAACAGGCAAAGAGGTTGAATAGCTGTGTACTGTAGTTACAGTAGCTTTGTGCTACGCATATTAAATCTAATATTTCCCGAAAGCAGGTCAGTGCATTAGATGTGAGAGCCTCCCTATAACTGATTCATTAAACATTAACTGACTGGCTTGCTGTGGCTGTGAATGTGTAACACTATTTCTACTCTATTGGTGTAAGAGTGAGCACAGTTAGTGTCGCTTAAACAAATAGGCCTCCCTCCTCCTCAACCGAGGGGCACACTCATCTCTCTGTGTTGTTCTGTGGTATACGTTGTGACTATTTCTGTACCTCGCCAGTTAAGACAGCCCAAAGCTAGAGACAATGCTAGTAAGTGATAGATTTGCAATGAGCAGCTCAGCATTGAATATTTGAGCCGTTATAAAGTAAGATAGTCATCGATGTCGACTAAAAACGTCTGTGTTTTGGCTGTTTTGGTGCATAATATACTCAGACTCAGACTTTAACATGTAGCCTCCAGTACAACCTCCTCCTGAGAGATGGTTACTTTTAAATATTTATCAAAAACCTTCTTCTTCTTTCAGTTGCAGCCAGCAAACCCTTAAGTTTTTAAATCCTCCCTTGGTGTAGCCGTAAGGAAAGCCACAGAGTTCATCTCATGCTCAATATCAGAGCGAGAATCTGTTTTACTGTGATCTCTAAGCACTGAATTGTACAACTGTAATGAAAACAATTGTGATACATTTTAAGTTTGGTTTAACACTAACACTATGGTGAGTACATTGAGAGGGTGTGACTTTAAAAACCTTATGATACGTTTATGGTTAATATAAACAACAGTGAGAGTGGGCAGATTAACTGTCGGCATCCAGTCACCCAAAGAAATGGGTGAGCATGAGGTGAAGAGGTCCAACGCATGAAAGTGTGTTCACAGTTGCACCTCTGAACTACAATAACCATCTCTCAGTACCCGTTGGCTGCTACTATTATGTACAATGTCATGTCGTGAGCTTAGAATGATAAGGTTCTATCTCCGTTTAGAATGATAAGGTTCTATCTCCGTTCAGGGCAGTTCAGAGATATTGAGCGTCAAAGTTTTTACATTCCATTATGTTTTGTGAGATGGAACCTGTATTTTATTGATTACTAACTAAAAAAATAACACCACACAGGCATTAATAAACACCTAATGGATCAGATTATGTACAAAAATCAAACATGGCAAACTTCACACAGAAATAATATGAATATTAATGATGATATTATGATATAAATATATATTATAGGTTTTCATCATTACATTTAAACGTCTCAAAACATTGGCTTAACAGTGGCTGTTGGTGAAATGGGCCACATAGTAAACTAGGTGACTTGGTCATTAATGCGCTTTAAGCCCCCTAGGAATGCAGCAACAGAAAAGCTTAAAGAGCAAACTTCATAATCGTTGGGAAGGACCAACTTGTCGTTCATAGAACATGACAATCTCTCCGAGAATCATGACTCAATACATCTCAATCTGTAAACAGAAGAACTGATCTAGAGATCTACCATCTACAGTACTAGGTAGGAGCGACTCCAGAGTGCCTCTTCTCTCCTCCTCTCCCCTCCTCTCCTCTCCTCTCCTCTCCTCTCCTCTCCTCTCCACTCCTCTCCTCTCCTCTCCTCTTCTCTCCTCTCCTCTCCTCTCCACTCCTCTCCTCTCCTCTCCTCTCCACTCCTCTCCTCTCCCCTCCTCTCCTCTCCTCTCCTCTCCTCTCCACTCCTCTCCTCTCCTCTCCTTTCCCCTCCTCTCCTCTCCTCTCCTCTCCTCTCCTCTCCTCTCCTCCTCTCCTCTCCACTCCTCTCCTCTCCTCTCCTCTCCTCTCCTTTCCTCTTCTCTCCTCTCCTTTCCTCTTCTCTCCTCCCCTCCTCCCCTCCTCTCCTCTCCTCTCCTCTCCTCCTCTCCTCCCCTCCTCTCCTCCTCTCCTCTCCTCTCCTCTCCTCTCCTCTCCTCCTCAGTGTGTGACTGCTGCTGTGTTCCCTCCCCAGGCATCGGAGGGGGTTCCCATCCGCTTCTACACGGTGGTGGCAGACCTGGTGGAGGCGTACTACAGCCACAACATGGGCCTGGTGACCCCGCTGCAGTTCCCTGTCCACAAAGAGGAGGAGCTGGAGGAGGAGCCAGGTCAGAGGACACACTCTCTCTCTCTCTCTCTCTCTCTCTCTCTCTCTCTCTCTCTCTCTCTCTCTCTCTCTCTCTCTCTCTCTCTCTTATCTCTATGGTTACCATCCCAAGGTGCCCACGCCCATCCAGAAGGAAGCATGGCGTCTTCTCTGTGCCAGAGGATGAATGTTTTTATGTTTTGTTATGTTATATATAAGTGAGTAGTGTGACCGTAGGGGCGGCTGTGTCTCAGGAGGTAGAGCTGCCGTCTAACGATCACAAGGTTGGCAGATCGGCGGTTCGAACCCCGGCTGGCCACATGTCGAAGTGTCCTTGGGCAAGACACTGTGACTGAACCCCAAATTGCTCCCAGTGAGCGGGCCCGGCCGGCGCCTTGCATGGTAGCTTGCCTACCTCGCCATTGGTGTGTGAATGTGTGTGTGAATGGGTGAATGAGAGGCCGTTGTAAAGCGCTTTGGATAAAGGCGATATATAAGTGCAGTCCATTTACCGTAATTGTTGTGTGTTCTCCAGAGCCTCTCCATCCTCCTCAGCTACCGCCAAGGAACTTCCCTGGAGGGCCGCCAGCCAGTGATACTAAAGATGTCCATGGTGGATGCGTACATGACATGCGTGGGGGGGACGTGAAGGGCTCCGATCTGGCCTGTGTCTCCCTCCCAGACACCTACATACAGAGGCTGCAACATGTGGATATGTCCAAGTATGATCACGTGTACATTACTGCACTACAACACCCATCTGGTGTCTTCCATGATGTGTTAAAACATTGTGTAGCCTACTTTGTTTTAGCCAGTTACCTATAGGCTTGAATGTTAAGAAGGTTATTCTATTCGGTTGTTTAGTCGTGACGTGTTTCCGGGTCCAACGTTGGCTGAGGCGCTGTCTTCGAAATGCCGCAATAATAATAATAATAAATTATATTTATATAGCGCTTTTCCAAGGCTCAAATACCCTGACAATATGGGGAAAACGGGAAAGTGCTGCTGTGTCCCTTGTTGTATGAATAGATCTGAGTCTAAAAAACGATTAAACTGTCATTCTAACACTGTAGTACACTGGTATTCTGGTGCGGAGAATTTCTGGTTTGGACCCGGAAATTGCAAAACGTCACGTTTGACGTCAGACTTAACAACCGGATAGGCTTGAATGTTGAGAAAGTTAGTTTTGAGAAAGTTATAGTAAAGCACCAATATGGGAAACATCCTAGTCATTCTGCAACATGTCTCCCAGCGTGCCAGAGGAGCACCAGAAGGCCATTCAGGAATACTTCTGCAACTCAATGTGCCTCGACGCGGAGCAGGTACACAGTGGTAACCCCAACCTGCCCCATCTAAAGAAGCTAACTCTGGGCATCTGTAAACAGCTAAACAGGTACATTTACATTTACAGTGTCTCAGCGACATTTACACATACTGAAATTGAAATGTAAAAATACCCTTAATAAACATTTTTGTAATCCACTTTTTGTGGTAGTGAGATCTCCCGCACCTTGCCAACGCTAGAGGCCTTTCAGAGAGTCCTGGACCAACAGCCCTCTCCTGGGGTGGTGCGGCTAAGGACTCAAGTAGGTGACCGTTAACTTTCTATCAACCAGTTTACATTTTTCTATTATAGATTCCCTGGGGTTATGTGGTCTGGAGACAGAATATACGTTTGACTTTGAACAATTACATTCCGTGAGCTTAGAATGATACGGTTCTATCTTAGAATGATAAGGTTCTATCTCTGTTTAGAATGATAAGGTTCTATCTCCGTTTAGAATGATAAGGTTCTATCTCCGTTTAGAATGATAAGGTTCTATCTCCGTTTAGAATGAGAAGGTTCTATCTCCGTTTAGGGCAGTTCAGAGATATTGAGCGTCAAAGTTTTTACATTCCATTATGTTTTTGTGAGATGGAACCTTTGTATTTTATTAATTACTAACTAAAAAATTTCGACATTTAAAAAATAACACCACACAGGCATTAATAAACACCTAATGGATCAGATTATGTACAACAGCTAAAGGAGATCTGTATAGATAAATAAACAAATACATACCATTTACTGAGTAGATAAAATATTCATTTTTGGCTTGATTCATTTATAGTCAGGTTCTAAACACGGCAAACTTCACACAGAAATAATATTCATATTAATTATGATTATTATTATATTATTATATAAATATATATCATAGGTTTTCATCATTACATTTAAACGTCTCAAAACACTGGCTTAACAGTGTCTGTGTGTGAAATGGGCCACATAGTAAACTAGGTGACCTTATAATTCTAACGTCACGATTTCTATTCAGCTGTGACATGGAACAAAGTTCCAAACAATTTTCCAAACACACATTTTGGTAACCTGAAAACTAAGTTGACAATGCATTGAAGTTCCTGTGTAGCCTGATAGAGAGTGTGCCTCTGCCCTCTTCTTGGTTCCTTTTGCAGAATAGAGAATATTTCTAGAATATAATTCCTTCAATAGTTGTTTTAAGTGTTGTTTGTAAAGTGTCTTGAAAGTGTTTGAAAGAATTTCAATTCTTTTTATGTTTTCATCTTTAGGTCTCTGGTGACTCGAGTCAGTCTGTGTCTTCTAGGCTCGAACAACTGATCAAGATGCTTTACTTAATAGAGGAGAAGGTAATGTTTAATGTAAGACAGACTGAACCTCAGTCTAAAATCACAATGATGCTCAACGTTAGCACTAACTCGTTCATGTTATATTTCTGTCAATGACTAACCCCTCCTAGTTTCACCACCGTGAATCATCTGTTTCGAGTTGCATTTTCACAGTAAAATTATCTTTCCTGTTACACTTTGACATCCCAGCTGACAGAAACATACGTTTGTGAGCAGTTTGTGTTTCCACTGAACACTGTTTATGTTTCAGGCCAAGACTGCTCTGTTTGAGTCCGCTGGGTATGAGGGAGGACACAGGAAGTCTCTCATCCCACCTATCACCTTCGACGTAAGTGTGCAACTGTTATCACACTGTTATCACAACTGTTATCACACTGTTATCACACTGTTATCACACTGCATCTTATTGTTTTGTACATTTCATTGGAACAGTGACATGTCGTGACGTTAGAATTATAAGGTTCTATCTCCATTTTTGGTCAAAATTTAGTTTTTTTACATAATCTGATCCATTAGGTGTTTATTAATGCCTGTGTGGTGTTATTTTTAAAATGTAGATTTTTTTTAGTTAGTAATTAATAAAATACAAAGGTTCCATCTCACAAAACATAATGGAATGTAAAAACTTTGACGCTCAATATCTCTGAACTGTCCTATACGGAGATAGAACCGTATCATTCTAAACAGAGATAGAACCTTATCATTCTAAACGGAGATAGAACCTTATCATTCTAAACGGAGATAGAACCTTATCATTCTAAACGGAGATAGAACCTTATCATTCTAAACGGAGATAGAACCTTATCATTCTAAACGGAGATAGAACCTTATCATTCTAAACGGAGATAGAACCTTATCATTCTAAGATCAGGACATTTCATTGGCACAGTGACATCATGTTATGGTTTTGCAGGTCAAGTCAGAGGCCCTAGCCGGTATCTCAACCAAGTTGTTGCTCAAGGTGGACGTGGAAAGCGGGAAAGTCTACTTCAAGAAAGCAAAAGATGGGCCGGAAGACAAATTCTTTGTACACAATAAAAGTAGCTATGTGTTCTATTCTTGCTAATAATAGCTGTTCTTATTTTACAAATTGTAATGATTCTCTAACTGCGTGGTGGTTATATGTAATATGTAGTTTTGCAGCTGGTTAAGTCCCAGAAAGTTCACGCCAAACTGGTCATAATCGTGGAGACGGAGAAGGAGAAGACTTTGCGCAAAGAGGTCGTCTTCGACCACACAAAGGTAAAGATTCCTAAGGAAGCCATCGAGCTACTACATGTGTCTGTTTCTGTTTATATGTGATGTATTACATATTCATCATTCTGATGTGTGTCACCAGAAGAGAGAAGGGTTCTGCCAGCTGCTTCAGCAGATGAAAAACAAACACTCAGACAAACCTGAGCCTGATATGATCACTCTGTTTGTTGGCACCTGGAATATGGGTAAATATAGAATCATTTTTCACTGTTGGACATGTGCCTCAATTTCAACATTACGTGAGCTTAGAATTCTAAGGTTCTATCTCCGTTTAGGGCAGTTCAGAGATATTGAGTGTCAAAGTTTTTACATTCCATTATGTTCTGTGAGATGGAACCTTTTTGTATTGTATTAATTACTAACTCAAAAATGTCAACATTTTAAAAATAACACCACACAGGCATTAATAAACACCTAATGGATCAGATTATGTAAAAAAACTCAATTTCGACCAAAAATTTAGATAGAACCTTATAATTCTAACGTCACGACTACTGAACCCTTGACTCTTCTGTTCCCAGGTAATGCGAACCCTCCGCATGACATCTCCTCCTGGTTCCAGTGCAAGGGCCAGGGGAAGACCCGGGACGACACAGCCGACCACATCCCTCATGACATCTACGTCATCGGGACACAGGAGGACCCGTTAGGAGAGAAGGAGTGGATGGACACGCTGAAGAACTCCCTGAGAAGCATCACCAACATTAGCTTCAAACATGTCAGTGACTCAACATAATACACACCTTCCTCCACTGATACACGGTGCACATTATGACATTTTACATTTACATGTTTGGCATTTAGCAGACGCCTTATTCCAAAGCGACTTACAATCAATACATTTGACTAAGCAAGTGAATCATCAGTCCACCAGTCGTATCAGGAAGAGTAATCTAGCTCAGGCCCGGGGCCATTGGCAGTCACAGTGATAGAAGGACAGTAGTTACCACACAGCTACCAAAACACACTAGCTTAAGTTAAATTCAGTTCCACTCACCAGCCAGAGAACAGATGTGTTCACCTACTCAGTCCAAAATGTACGTTATGACAATTGACACACTGAAATGAAGTTGATAGCCTGTAGTACATGTTACCATGAGGAACTAGATGTGTTTGTGTGTTCCTCAGATAGCCATCCAGACACTGTGGAACATCCGGGTGGTGGTGCTAGCCAAGCCGGAGCATGAAAACAGAATCTCTCATATCTTCTCAGACAGCGTCAAGACAGGGATCGCCAACGCCTTGGGTAAGTCCCCAGAACTCTAGTAACTCTGGTAGTTTCAGTACCAAGATAGATGGTTAAAGGCACATGCTACACACATCCATGTTCATGTGTTTGTTATCCAGGAAACAAGGGAGCAGTGGGCGTGTCCTTCATGTTCAACGGCACATCCTTTGGGTTCGTCAACAGTCACCTGACCTCAGGGAGTGAGAAGAAAGTCAGGTGAGCCAGAGTGTGAGCAGTGGCGGACTCAGGCTGTTTGAAGGGCAGGGGGGGCGAAAAGAAAAAAGGGCATCTACTGCACAACATGGGACCCCATCAGTGCACATGGTCAAGTTTAGACCATTGGAGGGGCAGCCAATAGGGCACATCCTCTAATTTGCTCCACTCGAAAGGGCATTTTTTTGACACTCAAAAGGGGACGTTTTTCAACCGTGGGGGCACCAGGAGGGGCGGTCGCCCCCCCCCCCCCCCCCCCGAGTCCACCAGTGAGTGTTTGTATTATAAATGACTGTCAAAGAATGTCATCATAAGAATATAAGAACCATTTTGTAATACTTCATCTCATTCCCAGACACTTCTGCCTATAGGGAGGAGGTTATGTAATACTAAACAGTTGATACAGTAAATGCCGGCTCTTGTAAATTAATAAATACCATATTCGCCCAAAACTAAATTGACCCATTGACATCAGATTGCAATGTACAGTAATATCATCTGAAAGCTCTGAATATCTGAACATTAAGCGTCTTTGAGTGTCTAGAAAAGCGCTATATAAGTCTAATGTATTATTATCAGGCCACTGTTGTTATTTGTGGACTGTCTGTTCAATTTCCTGAGTAGCATAAAAATGACTACAAAGGAAACAATTAAAAACAAAAATACACACAAACTAAATCTTTGCTCTCTTTCCAGACGCAACCAGAACTACATCAACATCCTACGTTTTTTGAATCTCGGGGATAAGAAAGTAAATCCTTTCGACATCACACATCGCTTCACCCATCTGTTCTGGCTCGGAGATCTGAACTATCGACTTGACCTTCCAGCTGCGGTGAGTGGAATTAGTTTAGCACTAGTATCTCTCATGGACATTATGGTGAAAATAACATGGGAGATTCGCCCGGTGCATAACACAGCATGATGTTCCCCATTTCTCTACTAGAAGTTATATACAGAAACTGCTGACTTCACTAGACAGGAAGAGCCTCTACTTTGCATGATTTGCCTTTACAGGAAGCGGAGAACATTGTAACAAAGATCAAACAGCAACAGTACCAGGAACTCCTCTGCCGAGACCAACTCACCGTTGAGAGGGCTGAGAGGAAAGTCTTCTTGCATTATGGTAAAGATATCAACACGAGGAGAGAATACTTCTTATCAGAAATACCAAGTGACTATAAAAGACATAGTCATTGATAAGGTTGGAAGTGGAAATTAGTTTCCATTGAAAAGTAATTGTCAAAAGTAATTACATCTACAATATTTGCAGTGTGCACATTTGTTTTTTTTTACCTAGTTTATGATCTGAAGTGTCAACATTTGATTGGAAACAACAGCAGGCCAGAATCATGATTTTGTGAATAGAGACAATTTAGCCTTTCGTGACGTTAGAATTATAAGGTTCTATCTCCATTTTTGTCACAATTGAGTTTTTTTACATAATCTGATCCATTAGGTGTTTATTAATGCCTGTGTGGTGTTATTTTTAAAATGTTGACATTTTTGAGATAGTAATTAATAAAATACAACGGTTCCATCTCACAAAACATAATGGAATGTAAAAACTTTGACGCTCAATATCTCTGAACTACCCTAAACGGAGATAGAACCTTAGAATTCTAAGCTCACGATTTGTGTGAGTTGAGTTGACCACAAACTCTACATATGCTGTAGGCCTAGGTCTAAAAACAGTAACTTGACAGTTAAACCTGCTTTTGTTGCTTAATTTCCTTCCACCACAGATGAGGAGGAGATCACGTTTGCGCCCACGTATCGCTACGAGAGAGACACACGAGAGAGATACGCCTACACCAAGGCCAAGGCCACAGGGGTAGGCCTGTGTTTGATCACATGTTTTGTTTTATGTTTGTTTATTTGATGTATTGCAAAAGCATGCCCCTGATACAGGGTAGGAACGAGCACATATCTGAGTGAAGAAGTCCACAGATAATAGCAGTAATAACAGATAGCTTTTTATTAATCTGTGGCACCTGACTCTCTTGCAGACGACATGTGCGTTTTCTACCACAGCCATGTATGTCAGTGGAAACAGGCGTGGTATGAGTCATTAGGGGAATAGGCATCATTCTATAGGCCTAGAAGAATCGCATGCATCCACCACAGATATTTCTATCTGACAATGCCATGATGTCATGACTATTACCCAACCAGGGCAGAATCTCTGAAAGTTTAATATTTGATTATTATTATCTATATTATCTATTTAATTTCAACTCCTTCACAGATAAAATACAACCTACCCTCGTGGTGTGATCGTGTTCTACGCAAGTCCTACCCCCTGGTGCATGTGGTCTGTCAATCATATGGTAAGACTATTGTTGCATGGCAACTAAAATATATCAATAATTGTTGCCATTTAATACAATCAGTCAAACAGCCACAACAAACAGGGACCATATCCCCATTAAAACCATTTTGATACAAACAGGCCCCATGTAATGATTGACCTTTGACCTGCAGGGTGTACTAATGACATCATGACGAGTGATCACTCACCGGTTTTTGCAACGTTTGAAGTTGGAGTGGCGTCACAGTTTGTTTCCAAGAACGGTACAGTTTGTCAATTCTATATTTATTATTTTCCACATCTCACTAGACCCCCTCTGCTGTTTGACTAGAACTAGATTCAACAATTGTCACTGTTTAACCTATTTATTTGAATTAAATAAAGTTGAAATAAAAACCAATGTTATCCACTATAATAATAGAACTCACTTTCTTTCAACTACCTAGCAAATCTATCTATTGTCCAAACAATCTTAAGTTGACAACAAAAATAAGACAGTTTCTTATGGAACTTTTTCTAGTTATTTTTCTAGAGCTCTAACCTCAGTTATACTTTTCAAACCTGTTATTTAGCCTTTGAATGTTGTAGGAATGATACAATGGAAAGAGACCCATTGTTACGGCAACTGTCCCACCTGCATGTTCTGTTAGTTAACATTGTGAACACTTTCTGTCTTTCCAGATCCCAACAGTGTGTCTCAGGGGGGGATTACGTTCATGAACTGCATCGCCACACTCATGACCAAGTCTAAGACCAAGTTCTCCATTGAATATCACTCCAGCTGCTTAGAGAGTAAAACCACCGACTTCCTATCTGATCTGATCACAGTCTGTCATAGTAAATACTACAATACCAAAATGCTACCATATCAAACTGCAACGCTTACACACCGTGTCCACAGGATTCGTCAAGAGCTCTGAAGGGGAGAACCAGGAATACTCGGAGGGGTCCATCAAAGTTAAATTTGGAACCCAAGTTGAGGTAGGCTAACTTGCAAGGGAAGCCTTTCACATCACTTTCTTGTTGGCAGTATGATGCATTCATTGATGGTAAAGATCATTGTAGGGTTTTCTGACCTTTCATTTCTTTTCAAGCTCGTTCCGATCATCTCTGACCCAGAGTATCTACTGGACCAGCACATTCTGATCTCGGTGAAGTCCACAGACTCTGACGAATCTTATGGTAAGAAATTAGAACCAAGAATACAAGTAGTACCCTAGCTGAACTTTACTCTATTTATAGCTAGTAGCTGAACTTTACTCTATTTATGAGGATAAGAGGTTATGAGGTTAAGAAGATAATGCAATAAGACTTAAAGCCAGAAACCAACCAAATCCTGAGTATAAACACGTGTCAGAGAATAGAATAGAGTTGGGGCGGCTGTGTCTCAGGAGGTAGAGCTGCTGTCTAATGATCGCAAGGTTGGCAGATCGGCGGTTCGAGCCCCGGCTGGCCACATGTCGAAGTGTCCTTGGGCAAGACACTGAACCCCAAATTGCTCCCAGTGAGCGGGCCGGCGCCTTGCATGGCTGCTTGCCGCCATTGGTGTGTGAATGTGTGTGTGAATGGGTGAATGAGAGGCCGTTGTAAAGCGTTTTGGATAAAGGCGCTATATAAGTGCAGTCCATTTAGTTCAAGGCAAGTCTACGTTTGTTTGAGCCGGGCCTCTTCCTGATATTCTCCCCACAGGAGAAGGCTGTGTGGCTCTGCGTGCGGCGGAGTCGTCCTACACTGAGTTCCAGGTCACACTGACCCACCATGGAGAGAGGACAGGCACGCTGACAGGGGGCGTCCAGCTACGCACCTCAGAGGGCAAAACGACTGAGAAGTTATATGGTAAACCTGAGAATGACTGCCACACCACTGATACCACGACACCAGGGAGAACCCGGAAGCTTAGTGCCTATATTTACACACATATATACACATTGTGACGTTAGAATTATAAGGTTCTATTTGGTTAGATTTTTACATAATCTGATCCATTAGGTGTTTATTAATGCCTGTGTGGTGTTATTTTTTAAAATGTTGACATTTTTGAGTTAGTAATTAATAAAATACAAAGGTTCCATCTCACAAAACATAATGGAATGTAAAAACTTTGACGTTCAATATCTCTGAACTGCCCTAAACGGAGATAGAACCTTATCATTCTAAACTCACGACATTTCAAGAAGACACAAAGTGTTACATTTTAGAAAGAAAACGCCTTTGGTTAAAGTTTCGACTGATTGTGATTTTGACTGAAGCATCTCAACTCATTGTCCTTAGCAGAGTGCATCAAGGGAACGGTTGCATCTCCTGTCGCTAAAACAAACATATATTTTTCCTCAGATTTCATCAAAGTAGAGAGGGAAGATGGCGGCCCAAAAGGCAAAGGGCTTGATCAGATCAACAAGTGAGCCCTGACCACCCTATTGGTTACTTCATGCAATCATATCTCACAAATGATCTGAGTTGATGTAGCCAAAACAAATATGAATTTAGCATTGAGATATTGGTTTATGCTTTGCTATCAGTTTTAGCCTTGTATTAAGATTGTTTTATATCCCCAGGCCATTTCCCTAATGATGAGATGGTGACAGTATGTTTTTGTGTTTAATAGATTTTGCCATGCCATTGATATCACTAACCCCAGTTACATGGGGGTGGGCTTGAAGTCTGGAGGTGCAACTGACAAAGGCTGGAGCTACAGCATGCCCCCCAAAACAGGTCCAGGAGGGGGGCTCACGGGGAAGGACCTGAACCACGGCAACCTCTCTCCCAAAAAGGCTGGGTATGACTCACGTAGTCCCACAGGAAAAGCATCAGATCCTGTGTAAGTCCCTTTTTTTGTGTCTCTTTTTTTTAAAGGGATGTTCCAAACTGTTCCTCTTTGGCCGGGACGGTGTAGTTGATTAGCCCAAGTTTTTAGTTTAGATTTATTTACGTGGTTGATTTAGTTCCGTGGTTGATTTAGTTACGTGGTTGATTTAGTTAAGTGGTTGCTTCCTTTATTTTGGGCCCATTAGGGCCCCATTCATTCTGAAAATATTTCCAAAACATCTGACAGACACTCCAACCCAACTCATATTATGATATAATCCCTCTCTGAAGACTTTGTTTGTATTGTGTTTCTGACAAGTCATTTTGTTATGCTGTAATATACTTTTGTATTTTCATTGTCATGGTAATTAAATGCTTAAGTGGATTATAGCAACGTTTTTAAATAAAAATGTGATGCAGAGAAGTCTTCGGGGGGGGATCCTGTCATATTATTAGCTGTTTATTATTATTATGTTTTTGTGAATATGCAATATATGTAACAAAAAACTGTCTGAGCTAATCAACTACCGCCAAGGTCAAAGGTCAAGGCCAAACCAGGAAACATTTTTTAAAAGGTGGAACGTTTAAGTAGTTAGTTATAGTTAGTTATAGTAGTTAGTTATACCGTAGTTTAAGTAGTTAGTTATAGTTATTCCTATTTTGGCAAAGTAGCCTCTCCCATGTCGACTAGGCTAAGTGGAATATAAACTGGACAGAACAATGGTGCTGTTACTTCCTCACGTGGAAGTCAACAGCATGATACACCGCTGTGAGTGTGAAACTGAACTCTGAATGATCTGATGTTGTATCTTCTAGAGGTGAGGATGGGAAGCCAGCAGAGATGTTTGACAACCCTCTTTACGGTGCCATGGGGAAGCAGTCAACAGCACGAAGCAAAGAGCAGGACCCTTCTCTTCTGCGCAAGGAACGCCTGACCCCCCTAGACGCCATCTTCGCCTTCCCAAAACCCTCTGATGTGGATGCTGATCGGCCCCCAGTGCCCACCCCCCGCAACCGGTCATACACCTGCTCTGAGAGCAACAAACCCCCGGCCTCCGCCCCCACCTCCCTCCACCCCCAGTCCTACACCAAGAAGCCTGTGATGCCATCACGCTCGGAGGGCGGGGGGGTGACCCTGGTCGGCAGACCCCCTCTACCCATAAAGTCCACGTCACAGACCACTAAGCAGAGAGACTACAGAGACAGCTCAGAGATCCCCAGCAAAGTCCGCCCCCCGCCATCCAGGCCTGGCCAGCCCCTCCCCAAAGAGGGTAAGACCAACTTGTTTCTCCTCATGAAACCACTAACCCCTAACCCAAACCCATCATCAACTTTGCGTGAGTTTAGAATGATACGGTTCTATCTCCGTTTAGGGCAGTTCAGAGATATTGAGCGTCAACGTTTTTACATTCCATTATGTTTTGTGAGATGGAACCTTTGTATTTTATTAATTACTAACTCAAAAATGTCAACATTTTTAAAAAATAACACCACACAGGCATTAATAAACACCTAATGGATCAGATTATGTAAAAAACTACATTTTGACAAAAATGGAGATAGAACCTGATAGTTCTAACATCTAACGTTGCCTAATATTACACTGTTCTCTGTTTTATCCTTTCCCCCTAGTGCACCATGAGACACCTCAAGCCCCAACAAAGATGGGTCGTTGAGTGAGATGACTTGGGCGTCTGCTGTGGCTTTGAAGACTTCTGCATTTCCTACATTTTGGAAATGAGATGTTTAATGAAGGCTATATTGGCAGCAGAGTAAACTCACCTCAACTGTTCACGCCCAACGCTGATGTCTTCCTGATATCCTGTCATTGCTTTGCTTTCACTGACACTCCATAGGCCGAATATGGGAATAGAATGTAGCCTACTTTTTTCATGTCTTCCCTATTGTCTCATGAATGTCTCTCTATTGGAACCATTTTGGTCAATAGCCTGCTTGGCTGCACAGAAATCTAGATGTGGCTATGCAACTGATGTTCAACGTAGGCTAAATTAAATTAAATGCAAGTAAAGGGAATCAGACTCATTTTGCTTCTTAATTTCCTGTAATTTTTTCACATCTGTTCTCATAAACCAAATACAGTGTGTGCATCAATGTTATTTTCTGGGTTGTTCGCTACTGATCCATTAGGCCTGTGTTTTCTAAAGAAAATAACAGCCTGTGTGTCATATGTTATAGTACAATCCATGCACTCCAATTGTACTGTTTTAGAATCTTGCAGTGGTGATGATACTGTTCTGAGAAATTGTATTGAGAAATAACATTTGGATCAGTGAGCTCTGTAAAGTGTATTGAGGCTCTGTGAAATGCACTTTAAATAAATGTGACTTGACTCCGAGGACTATCTGCATTCTGCAACATGTTTATTTTGGCGTTTTGACAGACTTTATGAGAATGAGATGCTTGTATATGTTTTTATCCTGTTGTAAAGCACTTTGAGCTGCATTTCTTGTATGAAAGGTGCTGTATAAATAAAGCTTTACTTACTTACTTACTTACTTACTTACTTACTTACCATGTAAGCCTGTGCGTTACATCTATCCCTTGAACATGCTGCCACCTGCTGTACATTCACAGTACTGCATGCATGCGAATAAAACACAAGTGGCCAAGATTGTATTATAAAATGTATTTTATCCATATGGATACATGGGACTTATACATTAACGTTATGTGTATTTTTTTTATTTATTATTCGCGCTCGGGCATAAATCACAATAAATAACTGTTGAAGTTGAACTCTCCGTTTCTGACATGACTCACGAATGTGTGTCGCATAAACATGACGTTTAATAGAAAAACCCACCAATGAAAACGCCCTATGACAGTCGCAGTGACGCCATCAAACTGAGACAAGAAAGACAGCGCTGACAATGGTGAGAAATATATCAAGTTCTTTCTCTTTCATTCGTTTATAGAATAACTTAGATAATTAATACCGACACACACAGATGCATTAATATAACATAACATGTGACTGGACATTATGTAGGTAGTTAGACTAGCCTGCAGGGCTCATTTTGAGTGATCATCATGTCGGCAACCAAACGTCTGATGGGCTGCAGCAATTCGTGACGTTAGAATTATAAGGTTCTATCTCCATTTTTGGTCAAAATTGAGTTTTTTACATAATCTGATCCATTAGGTGTTTATTAATGCCTGTGTGGTGTTATTTTTTTTTAAATGTTGACATGTTTGAGTTAGTAATTAATAAAATACAAAGGTTCCATCTCACAGAACATAATGGAATGTAAAAACGTTGACGCTCCTAAGAACCTTATCATTCTAAGCTCACGAACTTTATTGGTTTGTCTGGATGCTTTCCAGGACCTCATACTGACCATTACTTTATTCTTATTGTCCTTTGTCTATTTGCAGCTTTTCTACTCGTTCTTCAAGTCTTTGGTGGGGAAGGACGTGGTGGTGGAGCTCAAGAATGATTTGAGGTTTGTATTGTGTGTTATTATTGTTGGCTGGGCAGAGATGATCAGTTTGTGAATAATGTGATTTAACTTTCCTAAATCCCACATCATCATGCAACCTTTTCTTATTCCTTTTCAGTATCTGTGGAACACTTCACTCTGTTGATCAGGTAAGAGTATAGGCCGACATTCACTCAGCTGTTTAATCTTGGGACATTTTACTAATATTGTGCGTTCCTATTGTCTAACATGGGTTTGCTTTATTTCCATCTCCTTTAGTACCTGAACATCAAACTGACAGACATCAGTGTCACAGACCCAGAGAAATATCCTCATATGGTGAGTTCACCAAGTCACTCATAAATGTGCGACAATAAATCAACTAACAGCTTCTTCTAGTTCAGTACTTCTTCTAATTCTACTAGTTGTGTTTTCTCACAAGTGTTAAATGCTGCTGCTGCTTTTCTTCCTTCCTCTGCCCCAGTTGTCTGTGAAGAACTGTTTCATCCGCGGCTCGGTGGTACGGTACGTCCAGCTGCCTGCAGATGAAGTGGACACACAACTGCTGCAAGACGCTGCACGAAAGGAGGCAATGCAACAAAAGCAGTGATGGGACAGGATGGGGCTGGGTTGGGTTAGGGTGGGGGTGGGGTTGGGTTAGGGTGGGGTTGGGTTAGGGTGGGGTTACGGCGATGGCCAGTTTTTGTTAAATTAGGTAATTTAAACCTGATGGGTGTCAACACTGTTAACACAAACAAATATTGCCTATTTTCACACAACTTTTAAATGAAACTAGAGTCCCCCTGAGGAAAATGCATTCCTTTTTGTCTGCCTCTTATTTTTTTCACAGTAGTTGCAGAGTGGTTAGAGCAAACTTGGGTCTCCCAACATTTGATACCTTTTATTTATTTAATTTGTTTTAATGACTGAATCCATTGTGAAGATTTGATTGAGAAAAATATGTGCCATCTTGATAAGACGCTGATGTTTATGTTTTACAGATCTGATGAATGGCAAAAAAAAATTCAAACATATTTTCTATAGAGCAAAATTGAGCCTTTAAGTTGGGCTTTTGATAGATCAAGTTGTTAAGTTGTGTCCCGTGGAATGTTTCCGTCTCAATATGAAAGTTGACCTTTTATTCATCTAAGTCCAGGGGGGTGTTCCCTCAATGTCGCTCGAGGAATATCCAGGCTTATTTTTTGATAAGGTTTTCCTTTAGCGATGTTGGTGGAATACCAGGTAATTTTCTGTTTCTATGGCTCTGGAACGTAAATGTTTGATCATTGTTTTGATATGTTCTGGAAATAAACCTTGTTTATACACTTGCCATTTTTGTTCTTTCATTTGAATTGAGGACTACATTGTGTATGTCGAGGACAGGATCGAATAAATAACAGTCATGTCTATGCTCTAAAAAAAATAATCTCTAAATAATGACATTATTTCTGCTATTTCGATTGAACAATGAATAGAGGAGATTCAATAAATGAGTGAACATGTTCATCCCACCCTCATTCATGTTAGTTTGTGTGCTGCTAAATACAACCAGATAATTAACACCTGATGGCCAGTAACGATATGTGTTTCAATCACAAGATCAGCCTATCAAAAACTGGCAACAACTAATTGAAGCACATGATGTTCACAGGTGTAGATCATTTGAGTGGACGGCAATTATATAAAACTGACCTTCCTGTGTACCCAGTATGTTAACTTCTTATTCCGATAGCTATCCTTGTTATTGTGACACATAAACAAGACAACGTCCACACAAGCTGAGGTCTGTGCCATGGTAAGTTTACTTTATTAATCATAAGTCTTTTTCTGCTAATGTGTCACATTGTGAGGCGAAGTAGAGGATCTATTTAAGCTTGTTGATGTATACTGCACTACAGATCAGGCCTACTGTGACATGATGTCGTGACGTTAGAATTATAAGGTTCTATCTAGATTTTTGGTCAAAATTTAGTTTTTTACATAATCTGATCCATTAGGTGTTTATTAATGCCTGTGTGGTGTTATTTTTAAAATGTTTACATTTTTTTAGTTAGTAATTAATAAAATACAAAGGTTCCATCTCACAAAACATAATGGAATGTAACTTTGTAACATTGACGCTCAATAAGAAACGAAGTCATTGTGTTATAGATTACACTTATTTAATGAACGTAAAACTGTTCGGAAAAATAACGAGTGGGTACTTCACATCTTCGAGTTGAATGTTAGCTAAAAAAACGAAAATCTGAGTTTTATGTCAGAAATACTTTGAAGACAAATTTGACGTCTTTCTCATTTCCGAGAGGCGTCTGTTTACATCAAATTGCGACACATATTCACTTCATGTTCTTAGTCCTGTTGTAAAGCACTTTGAGCTGCATTTCTTGTATGAAAGGTGCTGTATAAATAAAGCTTTACTTACTTACTTACTTATCTCTGAACTACCCTAAACTGAGAGAGAACCTTATCATTCTAAGCTCACGATGTGTGTAGGAATACCCTACTGATATACATTTAGGACATGAACATCCCTTTGTAAGGGTCATATTATGGACTGTGTTTTGCGTACAGGAGAATTACAATTCTAGAGATGAGGAAGGTGATGTGCACAACCGGATGGCCCCTGAGGAGGAGGTTATCTCTGAGATGAACACCTTAAGGGTACACGGGCCTTACCGTCACCCCAGTTCCATCAGCTCGGTTGGTAACTCCATCAAAATTATCTTTCATGTGATGCGTTTCCCCCTTGCTCGTTGATATTCAGTAACCCTTTTCACTTAAGTGCTTTCAATTACTGCCTCTTTTCTAAATGGAGAGTTGGATGTCGTGGCAATTGCCAATCATTTGAATGAACTCCAGAGAGTTAGTTGGGTTTTGTGTTTTCTAGATGGAGAGGGGCCACAACGCCTATGACTCTCTGAGCTCGACATCAGATGAGTTCTCGGATGAGGAGGTATTATTTCTGCTCTTGCTTGCGTTTTATTGTGCTTTCTAAAGGAAGATGAGGGGACAGGATCTGCGATTCCACACGCTGTTTTATTTCTTCCAGATATCGACCCAGAAAGGGCAACATTGGAGACTGGGACCAGAGGACATGAATGACACCGTTCTGTTTGACTTTGATGCCCAGACATCAGCTTGTGATATTGAAAAACCTTCTGTTGGCTGATTTTGTTTTATTTTATTATTATTTTAAAACGACAAAAAACGACTTTTATTTGAATCTCTTTCAATGATGTCATTGTTTAATAACCTATTTATTTGAATTAAATAAAGTTGAAATAAAAACCAATGTTATCCACTATAATAATAGAAGTCACTTTCTTTCAACTACCTAGCAAATCTGTCTATTGTCCAAACAATCTTCAAAGTTGATGACAAAAATAAGACAGTTTCTTAAGGAACTTTTTCTAGTTATTTTTATAGAGCTCTAACCTCAGTTATACTTTTCCAACCCATTATTTAATCTCTGAATGTTAGTAAGTAAAGCTTTATTTATATAGCACCTTTCATACAAGAAATGCAGCTCAAAGTGCTTTACAACAGGAATAAGAACATAAAGTGAATATAAAAATATATACTCACGTCGGCCTGACGTCACCCTCCTCTTCATCCCCTACTCCCTCAGCCAGGCCTAGCCCACCTCCCCTTATGCAGTCCCGCCCGGCTAGTTATTGTTTTATCATGTTTTAGTAAGTGTGCACTATTTTGTTTTAGTGAGTAAGTAATGCATTGTTTTGTTCCAGTGGGCAATTATGCACAATGTTTTACTTTGATTTATGTGTTGTATAATGATTATGAGTAGATGTGTTGCAGTGTTTTGCATCAGGATTTCCTCTTCATCTCCTACTACCTCATCCAGGTCTAGCCCACCGGCCCTTAATGCAATCCGTCTGGCTTTTTTGTTTTAAATGTTTAAATGTTTTAATTCTGAGGAAGAATAATAAGAAAAGAAAAGAAAAAACTCTTGAACTCTTTTATATGTAGGATGCACTAGATGTAGATGCACAATTTTTACTTTGATTTGTGTGTGTTGTGTTGCACTTTTATATGTCGGTTTTGCAGTGCTTTGTAGTGAGTTTTGCAGTGCAGATTTGCATGTTTTTGCACCTTGTGTGTGTGTTTTCCATGTTTTTCTCATTTGAATAAAAATGAGATATTTGACAGATGACGTGTTATAGTTGTTACGTTTCATTTGGGGCGGCTGTGGCTCAGTGGGTAGAGCCGCCGTCTAATGATCGTATAAAAAAAAGTCTCGTCTAATAAAAGTCGGCAGCTCGCAGCGTTTCGAATCCCCCACGTGTCGAAGTGTCCTTGAGCAAGGCACTGAACCCCTAATTGCTCCAGGGTCGCCTTCAATGGCTGTGACCCCTTGCCTAGATGCCCCCTCTAGAGCATAAATGCGTTTCATTGTACTCTTTGTAATGACAAACTTTGTCAATCCCTTTCCCTTTCTGTTTAGGTTGGTGTTCCACAAGGACTAATACTGTCAATTTAGAGACTAATCATTCTTTACTAAAGGAAGAGTAATAGTTGAACATGGGTTATTGAAGGAAAACTACACCATGCCAGTTTCAAGATCTTCATTAATGAACCATGTAAGATGCAGTGGTTGGAGCCTCTAGAATATAAACTCATTGATACTAAAATACCACCTTTCCACCTTCAACATATTTCTGTTAAACTGTATTAACGCCTCATCAAGCATACACACACTTCACTTAAACGATGAATTGAGAATCAAGGACCCCAATTGAAATAAGCCAGTGGCTTTCTTGGGTTTTTATCCTGTTAGTTGACCTTGTATGTAATATGTACTTTCATGTACCTACCGTACTTCTGCAAATCTTCTAATAAAGTTTTCAATCAATCAATCAATACATGCATAGAATGTTGTAGGAATGATAGAATGGAGAGAACCATTGTTACTGCAACTGTCATGGAACTTTCAGAACTCTTGAATAAAAAAGCACCTAGACCACATTTCTGAACGATTACACAAAGCACTTTCTTGGCAATTAGTTCTACCCTAATGAAAACCACCACCTCTCTCCATCCATCTCACCTGAACTATCCTCTAACCTTATCTCTCTGGCTATCCTACCATCTTTTATCCATCTGTCCATCCTAGCTCACTTTCTGTCTGTGCAGACTGACTCCACTTAAAGGAGTTCCGTTCAGATTTGTTATACTATTTAGACCTTTTAAACTAAGCGTTTTAGGTAGCAATAATTAACAATGTTTTCAATGAGGACTATTGTTTTCCTATGATACACTTGCATGAAATGCTTCTCATCTTTTAGGCTTAAAACCCCAATTCAACTTCAGAATGTAGACTGATGCCACTTTAACTTCTATACAGACTTTTAATACTGTCTCACTTTGTTTCAACTACCCAGCAAATCTATCTATAGTCCAATCCATCTTTTAACTTGCTAAAAATTTGACTGACCACAAAGTTTCTTCAGGAACTTATTTTTGTAGTTGATTATAGTCCCGGCCAACCCCAGATCTTAGTTCTTCAGCTCCTCACTCAGAAAATAAACCCAGTCCACCCTCAAGTTAATACATAGAAATTCAATACCTTTATTTTACATTCATACATCTATATTGTACAATAACTTTAATGCAGTTTAAAAAAGCCCAATCCCAAAACAAGTCCTGAAGATATACAGCTCAAGCAATGATGAATTTGCATGTTTTAAGGTTGGTGACAAGCATTTAAAAAATATACACTCAACACGCACACACTCAAAGGAAACTAGGACAAGTGGCGTCCTTGAGTTGTACCTCAACAGAGTCGGGCTGAATGAAAAGGACTTCAGTCACCAGAGAGAAAGGCACCTTGAGTACACAGTGTATGTACAAACTAAATCTGGACAATTTTACAACTTTTACTGGAGCTTCTAGAACAACGACAACTGTAAACCTTCACTTACCAAAAATGAAATTAACAAAAACAAAAAAATCACATCTATACAAATACATTTGAAGCAAAATATCTTCTTGGTCATACCAAAGCAGTACCTTGAAATGCATATTTTAACATTTAAATTCTAGATTGGGTCTCTGCCAGCAGAGCAATCTAGTGGATATAATTATAATTACACATTATGTCACAATATTTATGCAGTCGCCCGCTTTCATGAATGTGAACTATTGGCAACAGAACCTCATGCATTTTTTTCCCACTCCAGAGAGCAGGGATCATCAGTCTCATGAGTTTAGAAGAAAACCAAATCAGGATGTCAAATGTTTTAGACCGTTTTTTTACTTTCACATGAAAGAGGCAACTCTACATGGTGTAACATGTTACATCGAGATATAAAACGTATAGACAATTCTTTATACAGCCAGATATTCCTTTTTACCGTAAAATATACTACCACCCTTCGATCAAAATGTCAATACTTTTTCAGAAAAGTAAGGTCTTTGATATAAAATACTGTATCCTCAAAAACTGGATTTTAATGTTTACATTCCATCCTTTTTTCTCTCGACAAAATAAAGCTTTTATATACCTCCAAAGCTTATAAACACTTCCAAGAATTCTATATTTTATAGAAACAATAAAGTGACTAAGATACCATATGTGGTTCTATGTTCACATGTAGAGGAAACCCGTTTAGAATGGCATACACTGCCAATATATATATATACACACATATATATAATTTTCTTTTTAATTATTATTATTATCTGATCAACACAGTGTGGCACTACAATTTTGGATGATTGTACAAGTTGGGGTCTTTGAATGCCATGGTCAAGATTGCCTCCCTGCCTCCCTGCCTCCCCGCCCCCCCCCCCCCCCTCTCCCTCAGCTCAGCAGGCCTTGGTCAGGTCAGTTGGCAGGTCTGTAGTGGACATGCGGTACTGGATCTTGGTGTTGGTGATCGCCCCGTGCTTCTGTCGAAGATGCAACCGCAACTGACTCTTGTGGCGAAAGTGCAAGTTGCATTTCTCACACTGAGGAAAAAAGCATAACAGAAAGAGTGTCAGCGTATTATGAACTGGATGGATCAAGTTCCTGTCGGATTACAGGAAATATGTTTTATATGTGTTACGGTACATGTGGGAATACGGTACATGTGGGAAAACTAGGGTTAGGGTTAGGTGCTAGGGTGCTACGGTTAGGGTTAGGGATAGGATTAGGGTTAGACATGCCAGCATGTACCAAGTCGACGTAGCACCTAACCCTAGTTTTCCCACATGTACCGTATTCCCACATGTACCGTATTCCCACATGTACCGTATTCCCAAATGTACCGTATTCCCACATGTACCGTAACATATGCATGAATATGTTGCTATCCAGTTATGGTGTAGACGTCAGTGTACTCACATGATAGGGCTTCTCTCCTGTGTGTATGCGCAGGTGGGACTTCAGCGTCTGCAGATGACGGAAGCGCGTTCCACAGATCTCGCAGGGGTATGGCTTCTCACCGGTGTGGATCAACACGTGGGCACGCAGGTGAGCGACCTGACAATGAACGACAACAATACATGAGTTAGGCTTCACTCCAGCAGTAAGTCGTGAGCTTAGAAGTATAAGGTTCTATCTCCGTTTAGAATGATAAGGTTCTATCTCTGTTTAGAATGATAAGGTTCTATCTCCGTTTAGAATGATAAGGTTCTATCTCCGTTTAGGGCAGTTCAGAGATATTGAGCGTCAACGTTTTTACATTCCATTATGTTTTGTGAGATGGAACCTTTGTATTTTATTAATTACTAACTCAAAAATGTCAACATTTTAGAAATAACACCACACAGGCATTAATAAACACCTGATGGATCAGATAATGTAAAAAAACTAAATTGACAAATGGAGATGGAACCTTATCATTCTAACGTCACGAGTTGTCGGAGAAAATAAATGTGTTGTTTCTGGTCACTCATAGTAGATAGAAGCGAGGGATTCACAAACCTGCACAAACCGAGCTCCGCACGTCTCACATTTGTATGGCTTCTCTCCTGAGTGGATGCGAGTGTGAGTCTTGAGGTTCGCTGGTCTGTTGAACTGAGCGCCACAGATGTTACAGCGATACGGCTTTTCTCCTGTAATAGCAGAACGCATATAGAACAAAGAGGTCAACTACTAAAACTAGCGAGCAGACCTGTGAACCAATTCAATTCAATTCAACTTTATTCGCCATGTGCGGTGCACTAGGAACATGATTTGGTATTCTACCATGCTGAACAAGCTACAGTACATACAACAACAAGACGACAATACGACAATACTCAAGACCAAATATACAATACCAATAAGTGGATATTATGAATAAATATTGTACAACTTAGTGCAAGAACATGTAAAGTGCAAGGTGCAATGATCAGCAGTTATTGAGAAGGGCTGTGGCTTTGGGGAAGAAACTGTTCAAGTGGCGTGATACCATTGGGACACAGCTAGTTTCAGCACGTACCTGTGTGGACAGTCTTGTGGCTGGCGAGGTTTCCCTTATAGCGGAAAGCTGCCTGGCAGCGGTCACACTTGTATGGCTTGTCACTGTGCACCTGGAGCACGTGGCGTTTCAGGGCCTCGTCTTCCGCAAACTTCGAGTCGCATTCGTTACAAAAGAACGTACCGTTTTCTGTACCGAAAGTTGGGAGAAGAATTGGGGTTAGTAAGTCAATCAAGATTCATCTGGTAAATTAAAAAACATATCGTGAGCTTAGAATGATAAGGTTCTATCTCCGTTTAGGGCAGTTCAGAGATATTGAGCGTCAAAGTTTTTACATTCCATTATGTTCTGTGAGATGGAACCTTTGTATTTTATGAATTACTAACTCAAAAATGTCAACATTTTAGAAATAACACCACGCAGGCATTAATAAACACCTAATGGATCAGATTATGTAAAAAACTCAATTTTGACAAATATTTTTTTAAAGCAACTTACCACAGCTGGAGTCGGAGTACTCTGAATGCAGCTCGGCCATCTCCTCCGCTAAGCGGGAAGCAGGGGTGTTGGGACAGACCTCAGAGTGTTGTGGGGACTGGGAGCCACAGGAGGTGCACTTTAAGTGACTCACGTAGTGGCCGTCGCCGTTCCTCTGTGATCCCTCTAGTGCTCTGGAGAGACGCAACGAACACTTGGTCATACATGAGTCCTCTGCACCACAACACAGACAGCACACAGAGAGACGACTCCATGTGTCCTGTACAGCAGGACAGTCCATGAATTGTAATGTAACATTGCACACAGGTTACTCTTAAGGCTAATGCACACGGCCCCGATTTTGTCGCACCGCCGAATTCGATTCCATTGTTTTGAATGAGACAATGCACACGGCGTGCGATGCGATATTATCGCACGACAACATTCGATTCTCCATTCACACCAATTGAAATAATTAAAATAATTGAGAATCGAATGTTGTCGTGCGACAAAATCGCACGCCGTGTGCATTGGCCTTTACACTTAACAAGAGAATTCATGAAGTAAACTTGAGCGAACGAGAGGTTTATGGAGTCCAACAGAACACTGTCTTGCATTTGCTACATGAAAGGGCAACATGTCAGACATTTTGAGCTGCACACAGTTTGAAGGCAAGTTAGTACTTGTTTTGGGGGGATGACTCTCCCTCATGGAAATCCACGTAGCTGTGAGAACTCACCTGTTGATGATGTTGTTGAGGCGACTGGCCTGGGGCACAGGGAGGTCCTCCCCGTGCTCGCTCATCTTGGTGTTGGCTTGTGGGTCAAGGTGCTCCGAGTCGCCGGCGTGGAGGTAGGGAGGGAGGCCGAGGCATTGGGGGGAGCGCAGGCC
Source organism: Nansenia antarctica (assembly GCF_963989245.1). Taxonomy (NCBI): domain Eukaryota; kingdom Metazoa; phylum Chordata; class Actinopteri; order Argentiniformes; family Microstomatidae; genus Nansenia; species Nansenia antarctica. The sequence goes on from NC_137677.1 coordinate 1,124,722, forward strand.
TGGCTCTTGAAGCCCCGCCTCCTCCTCCTTGGCAGTCTGGTTCAGCACGATGAACTTGTACTTCTTCCAGTTGCGAGCCTTGGGGTCCGGCGTGCCCTGTGGGGGTTGGACCCGGGCGGCTTGAGAAAGCCCAGCGTTCTTGCTGCTACTGGACTCCGTAGGGGAGTTGGGCTGGCAGTCCGATTTGAGCGGGCTCTGAGGGCTGCTCATGAGGCTCTTGCGGCCGGCGGAGGAGATCCCCAGGGGGTAGTGTTGATGTTGATGGCTGATGGCTTCCTCTACCTGGGGGGCGTGCTCTTTACCCGCCTCCTTCTGCTGCTGGTCGTGGGCCGCCCCGAGAAACCCACGCTGCTTCCTGGAGCCCAGGCCGATAGACTGGCTGACTCCTCCCTCATGGCTTTCCTTCCTCGCCTCCTCGTCCCTCGCCGCGTCCCTAGAGGAGTAGGCCGCCGTGTGGCAGATGCTGGAGGCGCTGCTACTGCTGACGACCGCCCTGGTGAAGTCTGCCCTCATAGTGCTGGTGTTGTCAGGGGGAGAACAGTGCTTGTGATGGATGCCACCGCCTTTAGAGAAGTCAGCGAAAGCGTTTTTGGCGTCCGTCAGCTTGCAGAGGGGGAAAGGGAACCCCTGCACGGGAAACTGGCCGTAGAGATGGTAGTTGCTCGGCGTGTTGACCGCGTTGAACATGCCCGAGCTGTAGGGCCTCCCGTCCCTGAAGGGGGCCACGCGGCCGGGCAGACTGTCCACCACCATTTCGTGGGGCCGGTAAGCGTGAACGTCCTGAGGTAAAAGCAACGGGCTGACCAGGAACTCGTCTCTGGGCAGCTTGACAGAGGGATCACTGTGGGAGGGAGGAAGAGAGAGAGTGTGAGACAATACCGGAGCATGAATCACACACACGCTAACACACACACACACACACACAAGCCCAGAGACACACACACACAATCTCTCTTACTCACTCTCTCTCTTTCTCTCTCGCAAACACACACACACACACACACTCACACACACACACACACACTCTTACTCTCTCTCTCTCTCTCACACACACACACTCTCTCTTACTCACTCTCTCTCTCTCCCTCTCACACACACACACAATCTCTCTCTCTCTCTCACACACACACACACGCATACACACACACGTGTACACACACACACACACACACACACACACAATCTCTCTTACTCACTCACTCTCTCACACACGTACACACACACACACACACACGCACACGCACGCACCTAGACTTAATGAATCTGTGGCAGGTGTCCACCACGTGGTCCATCTGCAGGTAGATGGCCGTGTTCATGATGGCCATGATCAGACTCTCCTTCAGCGTGAGCCGGCTGGTGTACATAAACTCCAGCAGGATGGCGAAGCCCTCCGGATCCACCTTGGGGTCCAGGCTGATGGCGTTCAGGTTGCACTTCAGGGAGTCCGTAAAGATGGAGTAGAAGAGCCCGCTGCAGGAGAGAGAGAAAGTGTTAGTATCATTTAATCTACAGAAAAGTAGCTTAATGCTAAAAAAAACAACGTTGATGTTTGTTTGTTTGTGTACGGTATTGGATCCACCATTAGATACAGCAAATATGCAGTAGCTATTCTTCCTGGGGTCCTCATACCATACTTTCAAACTATTTTTCATCTTAAACACTTAAATACAGACAATACACTTCCACAACATTCATACATACATACATACATGCATGCATACATACATACAGACAGACATACATGCATACATACATACATGCATGCATACATACATACATACATACATACATACATACATACATACATACATACATACAGATGTGAGACTGGTCAAAGTTAACACACCTGCAAGCCATGAGAACGGTCTTATGCGCTCTGAACTGCTGCCTGCTGACCAGGATGGTCACGTCTGTGAGGATGTCCCGGCTGCGCAGCCGGTTCAGGTTGAGCAGGACGTCACTGGCATGGCGCGTGAATTGGATGCAGCTGTCTGCTGCACAAGCCATTTTGTCTAGCTCTGCGAAGGAAACGTGAAGGAAATACACCTGATTATTATATGACAAATACATATCGGAATATTGAATATGTGAAATAACCCAGTGGAAGAGATCATGGTGCTAGTGACGACATGAAACCACTGGTGATAAATCAAGGCGGGGTTTCAGTAAGCTGGGATGGGTGTTGTAGGCTACAGTATGCTCTGAAATCTCAAACGTGTTGTCTTTAAGCCTCCTCCTCTTATAATCAGAAACTGCCCATCATCACTAACTAACCGCTGACTTCCAGTGGAGCTTTTCGGCCAGTGGGCGGCGCCATTGACCATGCCTCTGAGCTTTTAGGTCACATTTATCTGGGAAGCCCACTTGGTTTAACAGTTGCTTAGTTAAGTTTGTCTGCCCACGTCTTGACTTGTCTATGCAATTGCAACCGACTTCGTTCGTTTGACCCTGGCTATGATAAATATGTTGCTTTATTTCATGTCTCAACTTTCATGAGAGCTGCTGACCAAGTCAAAGTAATCAGCTATTCCATTAGATTAGCTGTTCCAAATAGACAATAAATAATAATTATTATAATAATGCCCATCACATCAGTAATAACAATAAACAGATTTGTTTTGGAATGATAAATAAACAAACAAACGTCACTTTAGAATAAATAAACAAACATCGATAGCGGAGGCCAAACTGCTTCAATTCCAGATCCTCTAAGATTTTATTTCAGCCACATTAGATCAGAGATCATCAGTTTATTCTACAGTGAATATGAATATGAATGTCCAATCTTCCGCAATATCTGACGGATGGTCACGCGGAGAGGATGTTATTGAAACTTTTCAATGCACTCAAACTTTGCTTTTGACATTTTTGCTGAGAACATCATTGGTTAGTTCCATGCTTCTACATGGGTCATAGCCTGCTGATGTTGACTATCTGTGTCCAGGAGGTGACCTGGACCCCCCCTGGTGATGAAATGTCTGAAACTGAACTCTGACCATTCGCTCACTTAGTAGCAGTGGAGTCCGTTTAATAAACACGCAGAAGTGGGACAGAGATTTAGATTTATGACCCTCTGGTCTCTCTCTCTCAATGCCAAGTCCAGATCTGCCACTGGACACCTCCGAGAATGCCGTTTAAGAATAGACTATATCAGATTGACGTAAACAGCAAACAGGCTTTATCAAACTGCGATTCCCAATGTTACTTAATGACTTCTCGGGCCAGTGATCTGCTCTCTGACAAAACAGACTATCAAATGTCACTCTGACACATTTAGACCCACTACGTATTAAGAGAAATAGCGCGACATTTGTGAGAAACGAGCAAACGAGCAATTCAGCAGAAATATAATATATACACTTCAAATGTGACTTTTGATTTTTATGCACATCATTTGGACATCAAAGTTCTCCAAATATTGAACTGATGTCTTTTGCTTTTCGTACATAATCATGTCATCCTCCCTCCACCACAGTGCAGCGTGCATTTACATTTGACATTTTTGGCATTTAGCAGACGTCTTATTCCAAAGCGACTTACAATCAATACATTTGAATGCTAAGCAATAAGCATGTGAATCATCAGTCCACCATTCGTGGCAGGAAGAGTACTCTAGCTCGTGCATGCAGACTGTACAAATGTGCGCACAGAATGTGCGACGGTGGAAAGCTACCAACACTACCAACAAACTAAACACAACAGTGTTTCCGTGCGAGCTGTGCAAGCTTGTGCGGGGTGATCAGACACACACATTTTGCAACCGAATTCAGCGGCTCGTGGCGATCGTTGGATTTCTTGCAGGTTTTTGACTGTAACGGAGGAGTAGCCTAAACACCTTAAACATCTTAAACCAGCCTGATCCCCTGAAGCCAACTTGTGATCTACCAAGTCTACCTGACACAGAAAGGAACGAGCACAGTGCAACATTGTTGCCAGTGGGAATCAAACTAAAATAAACATTGTAATCATTTTTTGTGGAGCAGATAATGTTGAAAAATAATGCAATAGAAGCGACTATCTGTCTGAGATCCACCCAGGTCACTGCTGCTTAACTTGGGGGTTTTGCTTAGGGGGAAAAGGTAGCAGCATTCAGTAATGCATGAAGCCTGCCTTGTTTACTGTCAGACATGTCCAGCACACACACCAGATCCCTCCACGAGCAACACAGCAACACAAACCCTCTCCACTGTGTCAACACGCACACACACTCTGAACCACCCGCAGAATAACATCAGATCATTGTCAACCAGCCCAAGACATTTAACATTAACAGTAAAATTGAGCTCAAAAACGCTATAGACACCAAACACCCTCAAATCATCTATTCTGCACATTTTAGACAAAAAAAAGACACATTCAGACAAACCAAAGCCATTTCCATATATAAACATCAGCAATAGGGATGAATACAACTTCGCGCCAAATTTACAGAACGGGAAAAAAGGAATTTAAAAAATCACCTGGTTGCGCTTTCCTAGAAACTTCTTGCATCACCACTTCTAAGAAGCCCAGTTCTAAGAATCAGACGAGCTCAATTCTCGGAATTTGAGCTTACGACCGTACCACTCTCAGAGAGCAGGGGAGAGTCTGGTTTCACTGTCAGTTCACCCCACACCTATCTGAAACTCCTAGTTCCGTGCGTAATACACAATGTGAATTATAGAACACCTAGAACGGGAATTTAACGGAATATTCTGGACTTTTAGACCAATTTGGGTCTATATTTGATGAGAAATAGACTCTGGCGAGTTTTAATTCCCCCCTCTGTTGGACGCGCCCAGTCCTAGACGGTCACGTGGGCAGACGAGTTGGCTACGTAACCCAATGTGTTTAAGCCCCGCCCCCTAGATTCTCAGAACTAATTGTCTATTCCATGACATAAGCGAAGTATCCCGCTCGTTGACTTTCCCCTGAATCCAACCCACAGACAGAACCCGCACTGAGCTGGGCTGGGCTGGAGAGAGTTTATTCTCACGGATACGCGTTGGCCTATTTATTGCGATATTAATATTTTTTTGTGCTTCGAATTTGCTTTATTATAACAGTCTTCTGTGATCATTGTTGCTGTGGACTTGCTGGCATCTTAAGGGTTGGTTTGTTAAAGGGATTATTGATGATGATTTGTGAATCAAAGACATTTTGTTCTTGAGAAAATTGTATTTTTTTTTGTCAGTGGAAGCCATTGTTTATTAGGTTGTATTTGACTTTGTAGGATTCATAATCAGGCTACCTGTGTTCCATGTTTATTATAACATGTTTATTATAACACAAAACATGTTTGTAAACACGCACGGAGGTGCCAGGCGAGGACAGTGACTGATCTGATGATGTCTTGATTCTGAACTCTAACGGGCTTTTTTATTCCCTCTGAGCGTCTCTGTGATGATGTGTGTGAAGCTGTAATAACCTAATTCTGTTGTTTTTACACGACGTTTACTGTCATAACGGGATTATTATTATTCACTGATTTCTATTAATGAAGTGAAACATGATGTCGTCAATTAGGCATAGTGTAGATCATATTGTTACAATGTTACTGTAGTTAGGTACGTTGCGCAAAAATGTCTGTGCGGGGAATGTATTAGTTGGTCCTAATGCGACTATATAGTAATTCAGTGCGTCTTTTAAGCCATATGCATGTGAGCAGCCTTCACAACCAACACACCCAATGACTCCATACTAAGGCTTATTAATCCCAACTGCAATTGCGGGTGAGATATTATATATATATATGTGTGTAGGCTTGAGTTGAACAAGCTAATCGCCAAACGTTTGCATAAAACATTTATGTTACAGAAATGCAGGCGACCGAAATTGTATTTAGTGGTTAATTATGTCAAGTCAAATAGCCTATAAACATGACGCATCTGTAGTCTAGCTACCTTTAATACCTTTAATACCTTTAACTCTCAGGATCATTTGATAGGCCGACAGATCCTCTCAGTCAACTTAGTGTGTTTTATCTGCCTGTTATAATAACAGTGTTATTCCGGCGCTGTTAACCAGAGCAGAATGTGTTGAGCAGCCTGGGGGGAGTTCAGGTCACCTAGTGAGGTCAGATGTCAAGGCCAAGGCCAACCCTGTATGTCACCTAACCCTAACCCCTGTATGTCACCCGCAGAACGGTGGAAAACACGCACTCTGAAAGTACAAAGACCTAAAACAGTGTAGTGGTTTTGAATGAGATTTAAATGTGAAGCTGACGTAGGAAGTATATATGTTGGATAGGCCTTGACAGCCCAATGCATGTTTGAAGAGAAATTAACTATTAATCTGTCAATCAAGTTGGGCAGAGGCAGTTGTATCTCACGTGGATGTTTGGGTTCTGAGTCTAGTAGTATTAACTATAATAGTACAGCTCTGTCACGTTCATCCTTGTTCTCCGTAGATGGTAACGGGTTGTGACAAGATGTCAACTTTTGTCAGGCGGGCAGCTGTAAACTAAAGTTGTGATGAAAAGGCCAATCACACCTCATTGAGAGGCTGGGCCTACAACTTTTGCATGGCGGGAAACGAATTTTCTGCCAGTTTTGACACGCACCCGAATGATGAGGTTGGTGTTGGAGGACAGCCCTGCTGTAAATATCAACCTCACATATCTGTTAAAGCCCATACGCCTCAGCAGACGTTTAGCCTAAACGACATCTCAGAGTTTAATTATTTTCAATCATGTCCTGTGGAAATTCTTCTCACTTAACTTCATGAAGCCTAATGGTCTCAGTCACAGAAGTGATTGCTCGATTATCCCTTTTAGCCTCACATCATAATCCTGATGTGACGCAGGCCTATGATGTGAGCGTTCATTAACATTATGTTTGCATTGCGTCCTGCATGTTATACGTTGTGTAGGCCTATGCATTGCCAAACTTAACACATTCATATTTGGCAGGTATTTTTCTCATGTAGTCTACGTTCTTTGCTACAAGTAACGTCTGGTTGCAAGCTATTTTTGGTCTATTTGACCTATGGGTGTAGAAATATGTCAAAAATGATAATAAATAAAAAAGATTTATGAGCGTCTGAAACCTCGAGGCTTGTTGTTCCTGATGGTCTACTTTTACTTTTGAAGTCAATATTTTTAAAGACTTGAGCCAATGAAGGATAGGCGTGATTATACATGTTAGCACTGACTTCTGTAAATTACAAATACGTGTTGTGAAATTTGTGTAAAAATATGTTTCATGAAAAACAATAAAATCTTGATTTGTTGAATTCAGTCATTCTGATGCTTGTATTTTTTCCTACATCTGGTTGATTGCCTAGATCCATGACCTACATATGTGAGATATGAGCTACTGAGTGACAGCAAAGAAGTTATTTTACATTCTTCTCATCATTTGGGTTGTGATGGCGCTGTAATCAAGTGTGTTGATTGTGGTCACACACACATACAGTAGCAACCTTACTTGGTTTTATATGGTAGGAAAACCAACTATTCTGAATGGCTTTAGGGTTGGAGACGTTTGATTAAATGTGTGTTTAGACGACCAGCGTACCTGGGAAGCCGTGCTTGTGGCTCCACACCGCCGCCTGGCCCTCTTCTCTCAGCCTGTTGACCCCCTGGCACAGGAGCAGCATGTGCTGGGCTGAGGAGAGAACACGAACACATCTCAATATGTTGTAACTCTCACAACAGTAGCGTAACATCCCTGCTATTTACATTTATTGATATGAGACAACTGCTATGATAAATACCCATGAAACCATTGATAGGAATACTATCACTAAAAAGCAGATTGCAATGAATCATATTTTGTTTGAGTCTTTTGTTCAAATGAAACCATACAGGATCAAGATGATTGATGATTGACAGTCACTGAATGATTGATAACACAATGGTGTTAAACTGGTTTCTGACGGGTACTCTAGCCTGGGAAACGCACGGCAGGCATACAGCTGGTGGAGGACGGGGGGCGGGGGGTGTTACAGGTTTGAACCTCTGTGACTCAAAAGATAAACATCTTGTAAAAGTGCGTATGAGCATGTGGAGCAATGTCTGCTCTCTGAAAGAGAGCTTGCTTTGCTTGCTTTTTGGGAATGTTTGCGCTTGTCATTATCAATGACTATTGCGACAGTAGACCATTTTCAGATTTGAAGCATGTTGGTTTTCTACTACTATCGTCATGCTATATATATTTTTTTATTATTATTATTATTATTATTAATTAATAATTTATTTTTATTGTATTGTATTTTATTTTTCAGGCTATAGTTATCAAACTTAAGGGTGTATGCCTGCACCTGATTATGACAAGGGACATTTTGTTACTTTTTCTTTATAACAATGCTGTTACAGTCCTATGCTGAGGTAAGAAAGAGCGTCGACAGGAACAGTGGTTCTTAAAATAGTTTCCCTGTGCTCTGCTCTGCCTCACAATGTGTGGGCCCGTTCTGGAGCGTAGAGGTGATGCAAAGCACAGAGAAATTATCTCGGCTTCTTTCCTTCAGTGAATGAATGTAGCTGTCTACCTAAAGAACTCTCTGTTTGCACCGGTGATGGACGGCTATTATGTCACATTTATTCATCAGTCCACAGAAGCTTTGAGGCTTTGTAGCCGATCACTCTAATTCTGCACTGTTAGAAGGTAATTGACATACTTTTCAAGCCCTCATAAATTGTGTTTGGCTGAGAAATTATAGCCATTTTCATTATTATTTGACTGATCAAACAACATAACTGATTGGATACTAACAGTATTAGAACAGTCAGCTCTCTCCATCTGCCACACATCACTGTGTAAATCAAACACACATTTTAATTCACAGTGCGGAGTTCTGATATCTGCAAAGATTGAATCCCGGTCTTTGTTTGTATGGCCAACAAGTAACTTTTTTGAGTAAAAATTGTGTCGTTAAGTTCATAATGTTAATGTATGTGTCAGGGGAGGCTGGTGGAGGTAGACATTGGAAATGGGTTTCAAATTTTTATAATAATTAATGGCATGAGTAAAGGGGCAATCTGGGATTGGTACATCAATTTTTTAACTTTTAAATTAATGATATACTGTATAGCCATTGACTCTTGAAGAAGATTACTTATATAGGTAAATGCCTCACATGCTGAGCTCAACTGTCTTGTCCCATCAGAACCCCAAATAATATACACTTTTTTGTTTTTACTCCATTCATGTAAACAAAGTAATTGTAAACAAACAAACACTGTATAGCTTCAGAGAGATGGTCAGTCCAACAGCATCTAAGCTGTCTATGGATGTGAGAGTAGTTACATTTCTCCATCGGCCCCATCCCTGAGCCCTGCCATGGTAACTGTTCTGTTGTTGTTTGAATCCAACAACACATATTGGTAAGCAAGTGGATCATCGGTCATCATTAGCATCAATGTTGCATCAATGATCCTGTTTTCTCAACTTTAGTTGTTAGATGCAACATTCCTTGTTCTTAATGTAAGAGAAGGTTTCCCCTCAGGACCAGCCAAGCATTTGGATCATCCGGCATCCCACCCCAGGTGTTCAGAGTCTTACAACAAGGGGGGGGGGGGGGGGGGGGGGAGAGAATGTCTCCAAAATAATTAAATCCCAACAATTTTACAACAATCTCTCGATTCAGCACTGCCAAATAACAGACTGTATGTCGGGCTGCAAACAAAGAGCAGCGTCAACTTTATTCCAACCCACTTGGGGGATGTTTAAGTTTAAGGCTCTGGATCCAACACGGTTATGCATAATGCACCAGGCCATTAACCATCCAGGAGTTTGGAGAGAGAGAGATGTGTAATCTACCAGGCCCCCCCGCCGTGCCCAGCTAGAACAAGGATACTGGATAATTACTGCAAAACCTTGGTAAACTTTTACTACTCAACCAATTCTACACTAGAAATAAAATGACCCACTTACTTATAGAGAACTGGAGGGAGAAGCGTGAGACTTGAGAGGCTGACGGATCAATACCGCGTGTCTGAGCCCCGTTAGTTCCCGTCGTATTTGAATAAAGGGAATTATACGATCGGAATTAAATAATGACAAGTGATGGTGACACTCTGTCACCTAGGTGATTAAGAGCAGCACGTGGGTAGGGGATGGAACGACAGCTGTCACAATGTTAATTGGTTAATGGTCTTCACATGTCTTAAATGAGAAGGGACAATTGTGTCGAACCCCTTTAGCTATGGAAACGTAACTTTTGGCATATGCTTATTAAAATAACGTTTGTTATATACTATATCTCTGACGCACCTGATGACCAGCTCAGGGTGTGTTCGCATTTTTCAGCTTTGAGAACATTCATTGTGACGTTAGAATTATAAGGTTCTATCTCTAATCTGATCCATTAGGTGTTTATTAATGCCTGTGTGGTGTTATTTTTTAAATGTTGACATTTTTTTGTTAGTAATTCATAAAATACAAAGGTTCCATCTCACAAAACATAACGGAATGTAAAAACTTTGACGCTCAATATCTCTGAACTGCCCTAAACGGAGATAGAACCTTATCATTCTAAACGGAGATAGAACCTTATAATTCTAAACTCACAACATCACTAGCACAGGTTGTGAAAGTAACAACACATGATCCAGTACACACCAAAAAAACAGAACATGTGTGAGACTAGTGTGAATAGTTACAAACGACAGAATATCAGCTCATAGACTGGGTGGGTGCATCATGATAGGTCATTGGATAGATAGAAATGCCCACTGACAGAAGCCCCAGGCCCGGAAGGTTGCCTCACACAGCCTCACACACTCTTTTTCATAAACTGCACACTTTCCCTCTCGTTTCACAGCAGAAATTCTGCCAACTTCAGTTCATTGTCAGCAAAGACGAGAGCGGGAGCGGGAGCGCTTCATGATGCAACCAGGCTGTAACACCACACAGAGACGCTGGTAGCTACACACAGAGGTCTTTTCAGTTCCCCCTCTAAAGAAGAAATTGTTTTATGTTATTAATAAGTTTCAGGAGTTCTTTTTTTTTCTTTCTCTCCCCATTCCTCATTGGGTCCCTGTAGGATTGTCACATGGACACAATTCCTCAGCTCGGTGGAAACGGTTTCCTTGAAAATCCTCTGTGCTTCTTCTTCTGAGCTTGTTTGTATGAGAGGATATCATTGTTTTTTAGGAATTAATGTGAAGAGAATACAGTAGATCTCTAGTTCAATCGTCATTTTTGGATTGAGTCAGAAACACGACTCAGGGTAGCAGAGTGATGCATGTCCGTGTGCATGCATCACAGTGACATTCTGTAAGGGGTTCATGATGTCTGTTCTCGAATGAGAATATAGACTCTAAGGTTCTGTATCGACTCTACGGTTCGCAGGGAATATAACTTGATTAGAGTCTAATTGCCTACTCCCAGTTTATAGTACCTTCAAATTCTGATGGTGTACTAATACTAGCTATAAGTATTTTTGTGTGGTGGAAATAGATGTGGGAATTTTACTTTGCCATCAACGTATCATGGCTGTATGCTCTTGTTGTCAGATGGAAATCCTTCTCGAGGATTCTCAAGGCTGCTGTGGTTGACTCTGACCTTTGACCCCTTCACTTGAACCCCTGCAGGAAATCCCTTGCAGAGTCACCCTGCTAACAGGCCATAACTGGCTGGAAAGAGGCCAAAGTTCATGTTTACAACTTTCCCCTTTTCCAGCATTTTCTAAGAAGTCTTCTACTACGCACGACTACATTCCTGGTCACTGCGTGTTGCTGGCATGTAGCTGGTTGGTGTTCAAGATAATAACACTTTACATGAAGTCACTACCGGTGTAGTAAAGATGCACGTATTAAGGGCACATGCATTGGTCGTTTACAAATATGTCGTTTGGCTGGTAATATAAATTGAAGGTGAGCTCTGCCATGGTAACTGGTGTGATGAACGGGGTTTTACTGTTAGGACAAGAAGACATCTTCAAGGTTTAAATGGTAAATAAATGGTAAATGGACTACACTTATATAGCACCTTTTTTGCTTCTCCAAAGCTGTTCCAAAGCGCTTTACAACGGCCTCTCATTCACCCATTCACACACCAATGGCGGCAAGCTGCCATGCAAGGCGCCGGCCCGCTCACTGGGAGCAACTTTAAGGGCGACACTTGAGTTTCTATGTCGCAGACAGACAGGCCTACCGCATCACAAGAGCGTGATTCCAGACGACCTTCACTACATTGGCAGTGGTACACCTCTTCCTATTGTTTCAATCCAGACCAGGGTCACCATCTGTCTGCATGCATGTAGACGTGCACAGCATGTTCCTCTATGTGCACAGCCAGGAAGGTGAGACGTGGGTGCTGCTCTCACTTTCCTCTGAGGACTGAATGGTGAATGCTAGTGCACGAGGATGTGTGGTCTATCTGTCGACTGGACTGAGGGGTGAATGCTAGTGCACGAGGATCCTCTGTGACTGAATGGTGAATGCTAGTGCACGAGGATCCTCTGTGACTGAATGGTGAATGCTAGTGCACGAGGATCCCCTGTGACTGAATGGTGAATGCTAGTGCACGAGGATCCTCTGTGACTGAATGGTGAATGCTAGTGCACGAGGATCCTCTGTGACTGAATGGTGAATGCTAGTGCACGAGGATCCTCTGTGACTGAATGGTGAATGCTAGTGCACGAGGATCCCCTGTGACTGAATGGTGAATGCTAGTGCACGAGGATCCCCTGTGACTGAATGGTGAATGCTAGTGCACGAGGATCCTCTGTGACTGAATGGTGAATGCTAGTGCACGAGGATCCTCTGTGACTGAATGGTGAATGCTAGTGCACGAGGATCCCCTGTGACTGAATGGTGAATGCTAGTGCACGAGGATCCTCTGTGACTGAATGGTGAATGCTAGTGCACGAGGATCCTCTGTGACTGAATGGTGAATGCTAGTGCACGAGGATCCTCTGTGACTGAATGGTGAATGCTAGTGCACGAGGACGTGTGGTCTATCTGTCGACTAAATGTGACTTAAAGGGGTCAAAGCGGAGATAGTTACTCAACTGACGAACCTTCTGCAGTCTGTTTGTCCTACAGCCTAATTTTCCTTGTTTGAAACAATTAATTGATATATAAATATAAATGGATTTGATGATTCTATCTCATTTCTTTCAATTGTACAATATGCTTTTATTCTGGGAATGTGTTTTTAATATGAAGTAATATTAATTAACACTGCCTGTGAAAGTATAAATATGGCCTGTAATAGACTTAGTAACCATTTGAAACACGTTTTACTTGAAAACATATCAGATACATTCAGAAATAGTAGTGGAAATAGTGTATCCAAGTAAAACATGTCTGCTGTATGTTCCATCTGACGCACAAACCAGACAATCCTTGGTCGTTGCTAAATCTTTTGCATTGTGGACATTTCCATTAGCTGACATGGTAACCACATTTGATCATGAATAAAATGCAGTGAAGTTGCTTGTTTTGCTGTGTGGGATCTCTAGCCCCTACTCTTTCAAGAGTCCCAGTTGAGGGGCTCAATGTCTACGGGGACTTGGGTGTGTGTCTTACATGGCTCTGGGCAGAAACCAGGCCCTGACGAAATGTCAAGACCAGGTCAAGGGCCGAGTGAGTATGTCAGGTGATATTCGAACCTGCAGATGACCTCTGTGGAGAGACACATGTTCTGTTCAGAGGAGATAAAAACCTCAGAGTTTACCTTTAACCTTGACATTGTTTGTGAGGGCCGTTGATCAGGTCAAAGTTCCAAGAAAGGGAAAGAAAACAAGCTCAGAAGACTATAATAATCAATATAACCAAGGACTGATACATTTTGAATACATTATATATTCATAGATATTTTCTTTTTTTAAATACATATTTTTGTGGTCAGCTCATAACACTGGATACCATTACTACATTACTGCATACCTACATGTAGAATAAGTCTGTTTTTGGTTTGATATTACTTTTTGTTACTTTCTTTCTTTTCCCCAGTGCAAACATTAGATGCATTTTGTGACGTTAGAATTATAAGGTTCTATCTCCATTTGTCAAAATTGAGTTTTTTTTACATAATCTGATCCATTAAGTGTTTATTAATGCCTGTGTGGTGTTATTTTTTTAACTTTGACGCTCAATATCTCTGAACTACCCTAAACGGAGATAGAACCTTATCATTCTAAGCTCACGATTTGCCCCATAAAGTGAAACATTCAGGTTCTCAGGTTCTCTCAGGGTGATGACTGCAGAGCAGAGTGCAAAACGTGCAGCAGGAAGTAAGAGCAGTTAAGTAGAATGAAAGCGTGTAGGAGATTGAGGCTTTCTGGAGTGCAGGAGAGGTGTAGGAATGCAAGCTACCCAGGGAAACACCATGGAACTGTCCATGGCTGCTCAGACATTCCCTCACCAGTGTGCCATCTGGTGGATGGTGGGTCAAGTGAGAGAGGTGCATGTGCAATGTTTTTACCCTCTCTCTACCTCTCTCTCTCTCTCTCTCTCTCTCTCTCTCTCTCTCTCTCTTTCTCTTTTTTTACTGCAAAGTTTACACACAACTAACTTTTCTAATCTAAATTGATATCTGATGTCTCAATGTTTAAGACAGTAATTTGACCAGAGTAGCCGTATATGTCACAATTTATTGCCAAAAACAAGTGAGAGTGAGAATCTGGAAACAGAGCTAAGAAAACTGTAAACAAATAGCTCTTATTTCTACGCCCCTCCCCTTTCTCCGTAGCCACATCCAATAGGATCCTCTCTCTGAGTCAATCCCCCTCTCTCTGTACTGCTCTCCATGAAGTGTCACCATGACTGTTTACTGACTGTCAGAAAAGAGGCTGTTCAGGATTAGGGGTCAGTTTAACCCCTCCTGTCAGACTTCTATGTCCTCTTGTCTCTCTGAGTGACTCCTACGAACCCCCCGTTTCACAATCAATTGTGTTTTGACATTAAGGGGCTGCTCGTTGCTCATTGTGTGCAATATGGCATGCCTTGCGCAAAGGTATTTTTGGATTAGTATGAAAAGTCTTGGCTTGGATCATAGCTTGAACAAAATAATTGTGCTGTAGATAGTGTTTTGCAACATTGCACAAGAATGGACCCAGTGACACATGCATCTGTCAATCACCTCACAAACGACAGTGTAAATTCTAGTAAAAATACCAAAACATTCAGTGATTTTAAGACAGGATTCAGGTCCTAGCTCATATAGGCATAGATCTAAGAAAAAACAATTCTCTTCATTGTCTTGGACGGAATCTTGGCTTGGGAGACTATGAAAAGAATGTTGCCTAAATCTTGTTCAGAAATGCTGTATCAATCTAACATACTTTGTGCTAAAAATAAAACAAACATACTCATAATCAACTGCAATACCACTGATTATCCTGCAATGTTTGGTTTTCCTTTGTCCCACACTCTATTGTTTATAGTTTATTGCTCAGTTTTCCCCTCTTTAGCCAAGATTCCTTTCATGAAGAGATTGTGTGTTTTCGAAGATCCATTATATATGAGGTTGGACCTATTGAACCCTGTCTTAAAACCACTGAATACATCTTTTCCTTTTTGCTTACAGTTGATCTGTTTTTAGATAGCAAAGTGGAAACGCAGAAACCAACTCAGTGGCCTTAGACCAGCAGACAATGTATTGATCCGTTTCACACAACTAACCAATATTCCATTGTGTGGAATAGAGCTCAACACAGCTCAACACAGCAGTCAGTGTCTAGACAGGGAGACAAACTGAATTTAAGCGTTTTGCATTTAAAGAAGTAGTGTGGAGATATCACATGTACAGTAGCCTTAGTTGAGTAAGAACAGCGGTTACTCTCAGGGTCAACCAGCAGACATGTAGGTTAGATGACCGACCCACCGCTAGGCGTTGGAATTGTTGCAAACAAAGCTATGGGAGGGTGAGGATGACCCCTGCTGTCCCACCAGGCCTTGATAAACCAACATCACTTCAGACTAGTGTGTGTGATT
>NC_137677.1:1145586-1185586 GCF_963989245.1 Nansenia antarctica
ACGGGGCCAGCGTCGTTTAGCCAACAACAACAAAAAAGAGATTAAACCAGCCTGTGAAATAATCCCATTTTTTTCCCTCTCTTTTATAATGTGTTTGAATGAGGAGGGATCGACAATCCCTGCGAGTCACATAAACTCTAAACTCTAAACCTTGGACCTCCACCACGGACTTTAATATGCAGCAGCTTTTGGGCCCTAGGCCATCTGCCAGATTAGAGACTTCCATATACAGCAACGACACGTTGTGTATAAACAGAGATTTTTAGACAACAAACATGTCAGTGTCCTGGAGTATTAATCTACCTAAACTGATCTCAATCCATGGAACTGGATATTGCTCTTTATAACTTGTCTAGTGGGGGGGGGGGTGATGTTACATCACACCAGCTGTCACTCCAACCTGCCACATCCAACGGGACAGTTAGGGATGAAATTTGACAGTAAATCCAGAAAATGTGGCTAATGTGGCGCTCCCCTCCTCTCTTACATCACATTTCTGATATTAACATTTGGTTATAAATTCAGCTCTCCGTACTGTTAATGTAAAAGTAATATTGGGAATGCGCTGTATTTCTAAGAATCGTGATGTTAGAATAAAAATGTTTGTCAAAATTGAGTTTTTTACATAATCTGATCCATTAGATGTTTATTAATGCCTGTGTGGTGTTATTTTTAAAATGTTGACATTTTTGAGTTAGTAATTCATAAAATACAAAGGTTCCATCTCACAAAACATAATGGAATGTAAAAACTTTGACGCTCAATATCTCTGAACTGCCCTAAACGGAGATAGAACCTTATCATTCTAAACGGAGATAGAACCTTATAATTCTAAGATCACGATATGATATTAGAAAACAGCCTGATGGGGCACAACAAATATAACTATGATTTTATGAAGAATTATGTTGTGTTGACCCTCAGACTTTGAGAGGTCAAATGTTAAGTCAAAGGTCTGAATGTGACGCATATTAGTGGGCTCAAAACGTCCCTGACCAAAAATGCTATGAATGTGCATGCCACAACTAGAGAGCATCAGTAACTATAACAGAAAGAATGACCATGATTAGACCATAGGTGGCGCTATAATAACCAAAAGTAAATAATTAACTTCAGAATGCTGGCATTTCCACTCCGTTGGATGAACATTTATGAAACTTGGTAGGCTACATATGTGTCTTTCCTCATGGGGAACATATTTGCCTCAAGAACCAATAAGGTCCGCCATGATGGATTTTTCTGCAGGTGCAAAATTTGGCCAAACTTAAAATCAACTGTAAGTCTGATTGAATACGAGAGGACAGAGGTCGCAGGTCGCAATTAGCTAGCTATGTTTTCTGTCCAGCCTTTTCAATTTGAACCCGAGCGCAGCGAGGAGGACAGCAGAGAAGACATTACACAAAATGTCAATCAAAATGAAGACGATCCGAGAGGTGAGGAGGCGCGAGTGGGACATAATCTCTCCAGCAACTGTCAACCAATGATGCCAACCGAGATGGAGAGTGTAAACAAACTTGTTGTAAACAGAACAGATTTCTGTCCGCAGCTGTTCAAGGCAAGTTGACGTTATCAAACTATCGTCTTAAGATAAAGCGTTGTCTTCTTGCCTGTGAGCTCTTTCATTAGCGGTGGTCGATTAAACGCCTCCAAATGCATCTTCGGAAAAGTGGCGGGAACAAAGACGCGCATCTTTCTGCAGTTGGGTTCGTCCACATGCATCTTCCCTCTGCTTTCCCCTCTTCCGCTCATTCACTAACCTTGTCATTGCCTCTATGCTGCATATTGATTCCATTCAGCTTAACATTAAATATTGTTCACAAATAGCCTACACAGACAACTTTACTCTGGTTCACATCACTTAACATACTCTATAAATATACTGAAAACATATACGTACCTCCCATGTCCCATAGCATAGTAGCCTATGTATATCAGGCCATCATTAGGTGACTGGTGGTCCTAGGGTACTTCATAATATCATAGCTTAGTATATCCTGAGTTCAAATTGGCCCATATTAGGCGAGTGGTCTACCCCCCTGTCTGTAGGTCTACCCCCTATCTGTCAATCTACAACCTGTCTAAGTCTACCCTGTGTCTGTCAATCTACAACCTGTCTGTAGGTCTACCCCCTATCTGTCAATCTACAACCTGTCTGTAGGTCTACCCCCTATCTGTCAATCTACAACCTGTCTGTAGGTCTACCACCTGTCTGTAAGCCTACCCCGTGTCTGTCAATCTACAACCTGTCTGTAGGTCTACCCCCTATCTGTCAATCTACAACCTGTCTGTAGGTCTACCCCCTATCTGTCAATCTACAACCTGTCTGTAGGTCTACCCTCTATCTGTCAATCTACAACCTGTCTGTAGGTCTACCCCCTATCTGTCAATCTACAACCTGTCTGTAGGTCTACCCCCTATCTGTCAATCTACAACCTGTCTGTAGGTCTACCCCCTATCTGTCAATCTACAACCTGTCTGTAGGTCTACCACCTGTCTGTAAGCCTACCCCGTGTCTGTCAATCTACAACCTGTCTGTAGGTCTACCCCGTGTCTGTCAATCTACAACCTGTCTGTAGGTCTACCCCGCCGTGTCTGTCAATCTACAACCTGTCTGTAGGTCTACCCCGTGTCTGTCAATCTACAACCTGTCTGTAGGTCTACCCCGCCGTGTCTGTCAATCTACAACCTGTCTGTAGGTCTACCCTCTGTCTGTCAATCTACAACCTGTCTGTAGGTCTACCCCCTATCTGTCAATCTACAACCTGTCTGTAGGTCTACCCCCTATCTGTCAATCTACAACCTGTCTGTAGGTCTACCCCCTATCTGTCAATCTACAACCTGTCTGTAGGTCTACCCCGCCGTGTCTGTCAATCTCCAACCTGTCTGTAGGTCTACCCCGTGTCTGTCAATCTACAACCTGTCTGTAGGTCTACCCCCTATCTGTAGGTCTACAACCTGTCTGTAAGTCTACCCCGTGTCTGTCAATCTACAACCTGTCTGTAGGTCTACCCCCCTGTCTGTAAGCCTACCCCGTGTCTGTCAATCTACAACCTGTCTGTAGGTCTACCCCGCCGTGTCTGTCAATCTACAACCTGTCTGTAGGTCTACCCCGTGTCTGTCAATCTACAACCTGTCTGTAGGTCTACCACCTATCTGTCAATCTACAACCTGTCTGTAGGTCTACCCCGTGTCTGTCAATCTCACCCCCATTTATGGTTATGGGGGCATATCTGTAGGAACACGCCCCATTGCCGCTTGCGGTTATATGTATTCGTGTTATTCTCGTTATTTCTTTCAACTACCCAGTAAATCTGTCTATCTTTATCGTTCAATCTTTTAAAAAAAATCAACTTCCAAAATCAGCCCACAAGGTTTCTTCTGGAACTTCTTTTTCTAGTTTTCTGATAGGGCTTACACACCGGCAGTTCCGAACGCCGGTTCGCGTTCGCGTACCGAAACCTCCGAACGTTGGCGCTGTCTGCCGAACGAGCCCGCGTTCATACCAGTGTATCGTTCGCCAGACAGCGCCAACGTTCGGAGGTTTCGGTACGCGAACGCGAACCGGCGTTCGGAACTGCCGGTGTGAAAGAGTGTCATGGACTAATATCACTGCTGATTATACCTACTATCATCCTTGCATGGTGAGATGACTTACAGACTGAGATCTGCTGTATGTGATGAGACATTACTTGTTATACTTATTGTTGATAGTGTTTTCTCCACGCTAGAAAACACGAAGCTAATGCAGCCGTTTACTTATTATGGATAATCCATTTTACATTTGAACCATTTTAACATTTGAACTATTTAGATTTAGAGATTACAGGGACAGTCTCCCTGGAGTAACTTAGGGCCAAGTGCCTTACTCAATGGCATGCTAGTGGTGGTGTTCATGACCTTCTGACCACCAGTCCAACTTAAGCACTATAGGCCACCACTGGTACACACACACACACACACACACACACACACACACACACACACACACACACACACACACACACACACACACACACATACCACTACCCCTAATAATAGTAATAGAGGGGGTCTAGCTATACTGGAAGTGGACCACCCAGGGTTGAACGTCTACTTAGTTAAACAACAAAACCTATATACCCAATGCTGTGCAACACATTTGTATTATATTACGGTATAATATGGACCAGCCATAACAGTATGAGGACTTTGGACCACGGCCAGTAAATGAGCTGCGTGCGTTAGTCAGATCCTTTCATCCAGGGATGTACTGAACACGGAGGCGGCGTCTCTGAATCACTTAACTCACTAATCATTATATCATAATAAAAGGCAATCAGGAGGTCGCGTCCTGTGAAAACTGACTTGCCTATATTGACTAATACTGTCCGTGACAGTTATCAGGTATGCCCTGTATCACATACATGAGTCAGAGTCAAAGTTTGCCTTATTTACATTGAAGCATGTGTAGGGAATTATATCAGGATCTGTGTTAGCATTAAGTTACGCAAATTCACTTACCCTCACGTAGAGTAGGCTACAATATCTTCAGTTTTTAACATATTGTCCAAAAATCTATTATTATATGTGTGAACCAGGACATGCAATTGGGAATGCGTAATATCGTGTATGTACATGATTTAATTAGGACACTCTGTTGCAGACATGAGCCTCTCACAATGGCCCTACCAGCAATAGACATGTACATTTACATTTAAATTTTTGTCATTTAGCAGACGCCTTATTCCAAAGCGACTTGATACATTTGACTAAGCAAGTGAATCATCAATCCACCAGTCGTAGCAGGAAGAGTAATCCAGCTCAGGCCCGGGGCCATTGGCCCAATAAGACTCAGATCAGACCAATACTTTCCAGGCTTGCCGTACCTCCGCAAAAGGCAAATAAACGTTGGATGATTCTGGTGTAGAATCTATCCAGGTCAAAGGTGTGTGTCGGCTTGTCATAACATTTTCATAAGCGTTCATCTTTTTTGCTGTTGTGCAGTTTCCTGGAGCAAGTGGAGGATTTGTTTATGTGCCTGCACGATAACCTTTTTGAAACTGCTCGTAATTATCATGTCAGTTTATGATAATGTTTCTTTGTCCTTTTTTTTTTTTTTTACCTCCTGCTATCATGGGGGATCTGTAATCTAGTGCAGTGCTGTGAACTAACCTTGTTTCGTGTCAGCTTGAAACTGGCTGACATCCGTGGCGGCTGCTATCAGCTCTAATAAAGGTCAGGAGAGAGCCTAATCTCACGCTTCTGCATTGGCTGGCATTTATAGAGGAGGAAAAAACCACGATACCTCTGTGAGACAGGGTGGCACGAGTACGCGATAATTCTAAATTCTAAACGATAGTTCTGTCTGCACATTCTAGGATTTATTTTTTATTTAAATACCTAGCAGTGTCACGCTACTACACACAACAGAGAAGTCGTGGAAATCCTGCCTTGATGATAGAACTCTATGATACACTGTGAGCAGGTGCCTTTGATATGATACAGAATCATCTTATCAACATGCTGATGATGGAAAAAAATGTTGTGAGCTATTATTTGCATCGGTGGATTGCTTACGTTTAGTGTGGGAGCATGCTGAATGCAAAGCCCTGGTGATCTGATGACAATCAATATGCAAAACATGAGGACAAAAGACTGAACTTCCCCTTTCAAAGACATGCATGCAAAAAAGGCATGTTTTTTGCAAATGGAACACATGGCCGTGCATGTCCACAAACACAAGATATACAGTATTCATTATTCAGTTATCACCATTCTGTGTCTCACTCAAGACCTCCCCATCATGGCATTGTTAGCTACTGTACACTGTCAGTGTGTAAACGCATTGGCCTCTATATCAGTATAGTGTAATAAAGCAGTGAGCATAATAATGGCTCAGAGCACTCGCATAGTTTGAGAATAACACTCTTCAATACTTGCCACACATTTCTTTACCCTTGGCAAAATGTGCTCTTTCTGTCTTGTACCCAAAAATAATTTATTGTTTTGTTCTCTGAAGCTGTAAAACACTTTTCTTCTCTCATTTGAGTCTAAATAAATAATCCAGACTGGTTGAATTAAGATGTCCTCTCTCAGTACTCAGGACTTGCTGTCAATACTCAATACCTGCTATTTCTATCAATACCTGCTATTTCTATCAATACCTGCTATTTCTATCAATACCTGCTATTTCTATCAATACCTGCTATTTCTATCAATAACCTGCTATTTCTATCAATACCTACTATATCTATGTTCAGTGCGCAACAATTATGAATATACTCTTTGTGGGACCAGTTGTCATAAGCTTTCAAACAATAACACCAATAAAATAACTGGGAACGTAAGAATCTGATACAGGGAGTGAAATCATGAGAGAGAGAGAGAGACAGAGAGAGAGAGAGAAAGAGAGACACAGAGAGAGAGAGAGAGAGAGAGAGAGAGAGAGAGAGTCTGATACAGAGAGAGAGAGAGAGTCTGATACAGAGAGAGAGAGAGAGTCTGATACAGAGAGAGAGAGAGAGAGAGAGTCTGATACAGAGAGAGAGAGAGTCTGATACAGAGAGAGAGAGAGAGAGAGAGAGTCTGATACAGAGAGAGAGAGAGTCTGATACAGAGAGAGAGAGAGAGAGAGTCTGATACAGAGAGAGAGAGAGAGTCTGATACAGAGAGAGAGAGAGAGAGAGTCTGATACAGAGAGAGAGAGAGAGAGAGTCTGATACAGAGAGAGAGAGAGAGTCTGATACAGAGAGAGAGAGAGAGTCTGATACAGAGAGAGAGAGAGAGAGTCTGATACAGAGAGAGAGAGAGAGAGAGAGAGTCTGATACAGAGAGAGAGAGAGAGTCTGATACAGAGAGAGAGAGAGTCTGATACAGAGAGAGAGAGAGAGTCTGATACAGAGAGAGAGAGAGAGAGAGAGTCTGATACAGAGAGAGAGAGAGAGAGTCTGATACAGAGAGAGAGAGTCTGATACAGAGAGAGAGAGAGAGAGTCTGATACAGAGAGAGAGAGAGAGAGTCTGATACAGAGAGAGAGTCTGATACAGAGAGAGAGAGAGAGAGAGTCTGATACAGAGAGAGAGAGAGAGAGAGAGAGAGAGAGAGAGCTTTAGCCTCCCACTCAAACCCTTTGTGACGTTTGCTTCCCTAGATCATGTCATTCTCAGTGGACGGCTCCTCTCTCCTCTCTCCTCCTCCGTGTCCCTGACTGCTCCTCTCTCCTCCTCCGTGTCCCTGACTGCTCCTCTCTCCTCCTCCGTGTTACTGACTGCTCCTCTCTCCTCCTCCGTGTCCCTGGAGGTACTTGAGCAGCTTTGAGAGGTGAGAGGCCACACAAAGGAAGGATTAGAGGACCTGTGGACACGGTGTGAGGCCGCGGCGGGTGACAGGGTGACAGAGTGACTGTGCAGGACTCTGTCTGTGCAGGACTCTGTCGTCCCCGTGGTCCAGTCTGAGCTGTCTGTTCTGCTGGTGTGTGTGACCACTGGCGGACTCAGGGGGGGGCAGGGGGGGCGACCGCCCCTCCTGGTGCCCCCACGGTTGAAAAACGTCTCTCTTAAGAAGTGCCCTTTTGAGTGGCAAAAATGCCCTTTTGAGTGGCGAAAATGAGAGGATGTGCCCTATTGGTGCCCCTCCAACGGTCTAAACTTGACCATGTGCACTGATGGGGTCCCATGTTTTTTTTTCTTTTCGCCCCCCCTGCCCTTCAAACAGCCTGAGTCCACCACTGTGTGTGACTATCTCTCCTGCATCGCTGCCATTTAAACTCACGTCCTGTCTGATCAGCGATGTCAATAGACACACCAGTCATTTTCATAACGTCTTACACGTTTTTTTTTCCAGGTCATGGGATATGTTTGTTGAATTCAAAATAGAAATCACCTTTCTTAGGTTTGGATTGGATTTTAAACTTTTCTATATTACTAACTTCCATTAGGGATGCAACCTCAGCAAATACTGTATGTTCAAGTCAAGTTCACTAAAAATCCATCTTTTTAATATTGCCTTTTAAATAAATGACTAAATAATTCAATTAAGATTATATAATGATTGGAGCCCTTTGAGCTGCAACGTTTGCAGGAAAAGCGCTATACAAATAAAGTTATTATCATTATGTTTATGATTATGATTATGATTATTATATGAATACAGACATGTTTAATCTGCAGCACTGTGCAGCGGGACTCCCAGGTAGGGCCTCCCTCACTGTATTGAAAACATGTACTGTAAGTGGTTCTGGCTACTGGCCAATGCTAAAAATCCTACATCCTGCGGCGAGGTCACTGCGGCGTCGGCGAGGTCAAATGAGTGTCCAACCTCCATGAGGCTCGTTGCAGAGGGTGAGAGGAAGGTAGGGGGAGGGTGAGAGGAAGGGGGTGAGAGGAAGGGAGGGTGAGGGTGAGAGGAAGGGAGGGTGAGGGTGAGAGGAGGTGAGGGTGAGAGGAAGGGAGGGAGGGTGAGAGGAAGGGGGTGAGAGGAAGGAAGGGTGAGGTTGAGAGGAAGGGAGGGAGGGTGAGCGGAAGGGAGGGTGAGGGTGAGAGGAAGGGAGGGAGAGGGTGAGAGGAAGGGAGGGTGAGGGTGAGAGGAAGGGAGGGTGAGAGGAAGGGAGGGTGAGGGTGAGAGGAAGGGAGGGTGAGAGGAAGGGAGGGTGAGAGGAAGGGAGGGAGGGTGAGGGTGAGAGGAGGTGAGGGTGAGAGGAAGGGAGGGTGAGGGTGAGAGGAAGGGAGGGAGAGGGTGAGAGGAAGGGAGGGAGAGGGTGAGAGGAAGGGAGGGAGAGGGTGAGAGGAAGGGAGGGTGAGGGTGAGCGGAAGGGAGGGTGAGGGTGAGAGGAAGGGAGGGAGGGTGAGCGGAAGGGAGGGTGAGGGTGAGAGGAAGGGAGGGTGAGGGTGAGAGGAAGGGAGGGTGAGGGTGAGAGGGAGGGAGGGTGAGGGTGAGAGGAAGGGAGGGTGAGGGTGAGAGGAAGGGAGGGTGAGGGTGAGAGGAAGGGAGGGTGAGGGTGAGAGGAAGGGAGGGTGAGGGTGAGAGGGAGGGAGGGTGAGGGTGAGAGGAAGGGAGGGTGAGGGTGAGAGGAAGGGAGGGTGAGGGTGAGAGGAAGGGAGGGTGAGGGTGAGAGGAGGTGAGGGTGAGAGGAAGGGAGGGAGAGGGTGAGAGGAAGGGAGGGTGAGGGTGAGAGGAAGGGAGGGTGAGAGGAAGGGAGGGTGAGGGAGAGGGTGAGAGGAAGGGAGGGTGAGGGTGAGAGGAAGGGAGGGTGAGAGGAAGGGAGGGTGAGGGTGAGAGGAAGGGAGGGTGAGGGTGAGAGGAAGGGAGGGTGAGGGTGAGAGGAAGGGAGGGTGAGAGGAAGGGAGGGAGAGGGTGAGGGTGAGAGGAAGGGAGGGTGAGGGTGAGAGGAAGGGAGGGTGAGGGTGAGGGTGAGGGTGAGAGGAAGGGAGGGAGAGGGTGAGAGGAAGGGAGGGTGAGAGGAAGCTCAGAGCTCCTGACGGTCAGTTTCCATCTCCTACCCAGAGAGCTGCCTCCCTCAGCACGCCTGCTGCCAACAGCAGCTCAGCCAGATTAAACTCTGGGCCAAGTGAACCACTGCAGGAGAGATTCTGTTACAGGAAGCGTTATTGACTTGTCCCCACGTCCAGCACTGGAAGATACAGGCAGGTGCATGTTACCTCTCTCTGCTCACCGCCCATCTCTCCCAAACTCCGCCCAGTAACCACCTGCTAAACACTTCATAGTTCATACAGTGGCATTAAGTTCCTTTATACGCCTGTTGTAGGCCTAACGTAGTTATGGTAAATGGTAAATGGACTGCACTTATATAGCGCCTTCTTTGCTGCTCCAAAGCGCTTTACAACGGCCTCTCATTCACCCATTCACACACACATTCACACACCAATGGCGGCAAGCTGCCATGCAAGGCGCCGGCCGGCCCCGCTCACTGGGAGCAATTTTGGGGTTCACTGTCTTGCCCAAGGACACCTCGCCATGTGGCCAGCCGGGGCTCGACTCGAACCGCTGATCTGCCAACCTTGTGATCATTAGACGGCGGCTCTACCTCCTGCACCACAGCCACCCCCTGCACCGCAGCCACCCCAGAACAATAATAACAGTGGTTGCTATTTAAGGAGGGTTACCACACATCAATAACAGCTAATGCTTTGGAGTCTAGTTTGTTTTAACCCAAATACTGAATAAGGTGTGTCTGAGATGTTTGTGTTATGAGAGCAGATTAAGAGCACGCTTGCTGTGGTAGAGGGGGAGAATGAAGCTGTTTGTACTCAGGGTCCTCTAGGCATTAAAAAAAAAAAAAAACGTTTTATTGACACACAACAACCCATATTAAATGATCAACCCTGAAATTAATTTCACGAAACAAAAGCAAGAAGTAGGTAGATGCGAGTGTGGAGAAGAACACTTCAAAAGTTCACTAAGCACATTAGAGCTGATCGTCATCTCTGTGATGATGTGTACACATTTATAAACTATGACCGCAGGCATGGATTGTTTCTGTCTGCTGTATTAACGAAAATGTACATAGTGAAACATTAGAATTAGATTTCATTAGTGTAATCAGAGGCCTCGATCTAGATCTAGAAGTTGTTTGATTAGATGCTCGAGGACACAGTTTTTGTCGGCTTGTCTACTATACCTTTTGTTTTTCCCTCTATTGGTGTCGCTGTCAATCCTCGATATCTCTACTCTGATTGAAAGACCTTTGAGTGATGCCTTGCAGTGACTGCAGAAAGAGTTACACTCAGGCCTCTTGAGTTGGGAGGTCTCTACACGACTACAGTGAGGCCTCTGTTACATTATGTAAGTTTACTTCAGGGTCGTGATGACAATTCATGCTGTTTATAATTCTGATCATTCTAATTCCAAATATGGAATAATAATAATTGCAGGAGAATTGAGGCTTTCGTAGTGGAGGACCCTCTTGAATGGCTACATAATTCATATCGAGATATTCGATGTGGTCCCCCGTCGTTTCTTGAAAACATCTCGGCTCATTGATGTTTTAAAAGATACATGAGAGTCATAAGAACTTTGCTCTTGGATACATCAATTTGCTCAAGTAATGAATATAATACCGCTTATTGATTTGTCTAAATGAATGCATCTTTAATGGGGTGCTGCATGCTGGCCATGCAGTTCAGAGGGAAAATGCTTTCAGCTAAGATATTTTCCATCAAATGTTTTGTTAGTAAGACGTTCATGCACTTCCACACCTCTGCAGCTGCTCACTCTGGTATGATGTGTGAGGTTTGTCGTCGACTTCAGAGGAAGTGGTTTGGGGGAGAAGGAAACGTCGTCCCCCGTAATATACAACAGGATATCCGATGCTGGATGATGTTCATTTCAATGACATACAGTCACAGACCTAACCCTACCATACTGTAGTAATGCAAGCTGACTTGAATAGGGGTCATATATTTATTTTGTTATCCCTTTCCTGGCTTTTCTTAAAATGTCTCTGTAGATTTTTGTATTCGCCTTCTTCTTTTCAGATCAGGACAGTTTGAGATCCAACAGTACCTCAGTAAATTAACTCGTCAGTCAACCCAGGAGTGGATGTGCCTATCAGTTACTGTATGTACATAAAGGAAGCTGGAAGATAGGACCCGTGTTGATATTCACGTCAGTCACTGTTATCCTAACCGTACCGTGTCAACATAATGGAGTTGTTAATTTAGTCTCAACTGAACATACTAATTGACACTTGATTGATAACTGGAATAGCGGTTTTACTGCATGGGTGATGGTAATTGTTTTCCGAGTCGTTCCAGGGTGTCTTTTGAAATCAGCTTTGTAAGAAGGGGTAGTATCACTTGCGGGCCCATTATAAAATTGCCAGCAAGCAGACTTGCAAATAAGCTGTCACACGTTACAAATGAGATTACCTTCTCAGTGTGCCCTGGAACCTCTGCATGAGGGGATCCGTGGCTGGAAAACTCAGAAATAGCTGCAATCTTGTCGTTTATCTGGATGCTTGATCTCCAAGTGATGTTCTTATAGCTTATTCATGCATGGGTTTGCAAAGTAGTTTACAGACCGCTCGCAGCACACAAGGTAATCAGTTTCAAAGAACCTCTGAAAAATCCTCCTGCACAGACAACGACACAAAGTAAAAGCCTGTCTTTAATGTTTACCTATTAGGCGACTTAAATAGATCTACGGAGCTTTTTTGCACCGTCTCAAAGTTACCTTAATAAGTGCACTTAAGTCAATGTATGACATTCTCTAATACCTAGAGAGGCGTGGGAGTCAGTGACATTCACATCTACAGACTGGTACTTTGTTAACACAGACACACTGAGTATTTGATTGAAAATAATCTGGGGACAAATGGATGAACATAGATGGTGAGTTCCTCTCTCATCCGTGTTTCATTGCGTGTGAGTCTTCCACAATAGGAAGGCCGACAACGATAATGGATATTAAGTCCATTGGTCCTAAGTCCTTGCATGTGTCTACCGTCTCTCTGTGGTGTAAACATACAAACTCTCTCGCTGGTGGAGGATTATGATCTCTAAGCATTATGTCTTTTTAGGTTAACAGATGTTATACAGTAAATAATACTATAACATCTCGTCCTCATAAAGACTCGACTTAGAAATGGCACCAGCCTTCATGGTGTGAGTTGCTTGCGAGGCCTGCAGTCAGTATCAGTAGGTGAAACGTGTTTGGCAGGTACAGTCTGGTATTAAAGAACAACAAAGAGGTCACCACCCCATCTGGTAAACCTCTGAGGGAGGGGCTGGAGGAATGCAACCCCTCGTACATGTGGGAATACAGTACATGTGGGAATACTAGGGTTAGAGTTAGGTGCTAGGGTGACTTGGTACATGCTGGCATGTCTAACCCTAACCCTACCCCTAACTCTAACTCTAACCTTAACCGTAGCACCCTAGCACCTAACCCTAACCCTAGTTTTCCCACATGTACCGTATTCCCACATGTACCGTAACATATAGACAAAGCTACGGACGCAAGGACCGACCATCCATGAGATCAAAATGATAGTTTTAACCATGATTTGATGATCAAACAATTACATGATTTACAAACAATGAGATAAATATATTTCGGGTTCTGATGGGGTAAGGCCGGGGTAAGGTTAAACTAAGCTCATAAGGAATTTATAAATCATATTCTTCAAGAATCAATAGCTATATATCATTAATTTAATTAAAAGTCCAAAAATGGATGTACTAATCCCAAATTGCCCCTTTTAAAATGTTTGCATTTGATTTGTGAACAAACTCCAATCAATTGTGGTTAAATATTTCCACTTTAGAATCATTATTGTTTTAAATATCCCCACTATGAGTTGATTAGCACATCCTTGAATTGTGCATCCTGCAAACAGGTAGAGCAGTGGGGGTTAGGGGTGATTAACTGAGTTTGCTTGGTGTCATGTGAACAACGGTCATTTCCATACTCATTGGTGTTGACACAGGGTTTTAATACAGTAGTATAGCCTAGGACTGTAGACTCCTTGTGTACCTCTCAACCCCTTATAATGTAGCTGCTGTGTGTTCTGGCCTGGGAGACTGCTCTATTTATATTCCACCAAATAGCCATCCAACCAGTCAAGAAGACCCTCATGAAATTTACGATTCAGTTGTGACCACAAACCCACCAAAATTGCATCCAATCTTTTCCAAAACTTTAACTGGTTAAGCAAAAATAAAAAAATAGATGTGTCTCCAAGTTGGTTTGGGCGATTCCACAGAATCCTCACAGAAAACAAAACACAGTAAAACACAGTCATGACCCAAAGAAAAGTAATAAACTGTAATCCTTTGTTTTCCTACATACAGTACTTGTTAACGCCCCCCCCCCCCACCCCCCCCACACACACACACCCCCCCCCACACACACCCCCACACCCCCACACACACACACACACACACACACACACACACACACACACACACACACACACACACACACACACACACACACACACACACACACACACACACACACACACACACACACACTAACCCTAACCCCCCCCCCCTCCTCACACACACACACACACACACACACACACACACACACACACACACACACACACACACACACACCCCAGTTATTCTAGTTATTCGAGAGAGTTACAATGCCACCATGATATGACTCAATGCACAAAAGGTCCACTTGCAGTTATCATCTTTGCATTAAATCCAGGACATGCAAACAAATTGTCTGATGTGATTTGCATGGCAAACATATAGCAAGGTGTGGTTAAGCCCAAACCACACAACAGCTCAATCCAGAACAGTGTTGCATTATGTCCTACACACTAATCGGTTATAGCTTACATTTCCAATGTCCAAAGGTGACGTTTTAGAATAGAGCTTTTTCATAAATCATTAAAATACCCTTGGAATATGCAGAATTGTCACAAAATAAGTTTCAATCAATGGCCATTGTGTTAAATTCAGTCCAGCTATAAGTAGGCTATATCCAGTCTCTTTTTTTATTGATCCCTAAAACGTTTACGATTCCTCTCCATTGCCACACTAATCACTGATAGTGCAATGCAAAGGTCTATGCCTGGTGAGCTTAACTATTTTTATTTTAATGGGGTTGAAAAGCAAAAGCCACCTCCACATAAGGACGTGGCTGTCTTTTTAAACCATGCATGCTCACGGTGATTAATCCCATGCATTTTTAACAGTGTTTGCACAACAATACAAACAAGGAAGAGGGTTAACAGTAATAGAACATTATGCTGAATGCAGCCTGTCCTTACATGGGCAAACATCTGAACTGAGAGAGTGTGTGTTGCCTGGGCTGGAATTTCCACCTCTGACGTCATCAGCTCGCTCGCTACTCTCCCAGTTTTGGGAAAAAGAAGTTTCACTTTTTTGTGGGATTTGGATTTGAAAACTCTCTGGATTCCTAGAAAGCGAAGGGAAGGTAAGGGGAAACGGATCTATTTCATATTCTTATGCATCGGGAACATATGTGATTGCACGATCGGATAGTGGATAGTGCCGTGTTTGTACATAATGCAGGAACATATTCAGCTCAACTTGAAGTGTGTTATTATAATAATAGCCTGGGTTCAGATATGATTTGACTGTAGTGGGATATGAGGGCGTGGGCTCGAGAGGGGGGTTGCATTGCAAGTCCCCCCCTCCACTTTATAGATACATTGTATCTTAAACATTTCAGATCGTTTGGGGAAACAAAGGGATCGGGGGAAACATTAGTTGAAGTCAAACGAGGAAGTGTCTGTGTTTGATAACTGTGCGACATTTCGCCCCTGCCAGACAGACAGACATGCATGCATACATAGATGTTCCACCCTGCAACAAAAATGCGGAAGAGAGTTTTTTGCACCGTTGGCTTGGAGCGACTTGACTATTTACACAATGTGCATTTCAAATGTTCTAGTTGTATAGCCTATATG
The DNA here is from genome assembly GCF_963989245.1 of Nansenia antarctica. Taxonomy (NCBI): domain Eukaryota; kingdom Metazoa; phylum Chordata; class Actinopteri; order Argentiniformes; family Microstomatidae; genus Nansenia; species Nansenia antarctica. The sequence continues at coordinate 1,160,975 of NC_137677.1, forward strand.
TGCCTATGAATGAATGAATGAAAGCTTTATTTCCAACATGTGGAAAGAAATAGTTATAACAACAAAAGACAAAACAAAAAACAAGAAAAAACAAAACAAAACCAAGAAAAAACAAAACAAAACAAAAAACACTATTTACTTAACATGTCCGAAAAGGATGTATAAGGCTACGTTTTAAAAGCGATTTGTTAATGAATTCGTAATGCAAATGTTCCTAAGATAGTGAGCCCCTGTGCTGTCAGGCTGTCAGTCAGTCAGGCCACAGAGCTCAGCTCTCAGAGAGAATGGCAGAGAGAGTTGAGTTGCAGATTCTTTGTATCATCTGTTCCCCGTTCAGTTTAATGCAAGTTTATGGGGTTTATAGAAGAATCAACACTTGTCCCTGGCTCTTGTCGATTATTGTGAACTTCTTGAGAGAGTCTTTTTGACAAAGCAGTCAACTATGACAACCCTAGGGTACATAAGGTTCAGAGATAGGAAATGTTAGGATATTTATAGCATAGCATAGAGTACAGCACAGTGTTTTATTTGTATAGTATAGTGGATAGTGTACATAGCCTTTATTTATGTAAACCAGCTCTTTTCCCTTCTTGTTTTTAGTATTTATTTCCTAGCACCAGGGGAGGCCCCCCTCCCAAATGTCGTTGTATGGTACCTGTACTATATCAATGACAATAAAGACCATTCATTCATTCATTCATTCATTCATTCACTTCATATATTGAGTTTAAATGCCTTAAAACTGGCACTTAACACACTGATCTGAATAGTTCATATTCATATGGCCTTCTAGAGATGGGCCTGCCCTGCCCTGCACACCGATCAGGAAACTTTGGTAAATTATTTTAAACATAAACAAATGATGATGAGTTTCACAGGTCAGGTAGGCCCTAGACACATACAGTTGGTACTGTAACTGTACTATACTGTCTGATTCAGGCGTGGTGACGTTGCGTAGAGCTTTAAAGGTGTTTCACATGCTAACTCTGTGTTTTATTCATAGCTTTCAGTCAGTGAAGTCAGTCTTGAAAGGCGTTCTTTAACTTGAAACCGTGTAGCTTCGGTCTGCGTAAGGTAACACGTCTAAACCATAGACATTGTTCATCTCCAAAAGAAGCTAACACGCTGAAATATTAATTTCTCTTCTTTGCTGAAGAGAGATTCATATTAATTCAAACTTCCACTTTGATATGAAATTCAAATCAATAACATCATCACCCCCTGAGAGGCCCAATCATCAAACCGAATACATCTGTGTCATCCCCACACATCTTTGACTAAGGCAAACATTAAACCCAACTCTGCCTTTAAAATCCTCTGGTTAAAAAGGACACATTTGACAGCCCTGAAGATGTTCAAGTTAAAAGTTAGGAGGTCCCTCAGCTGCCTTTGAGCGCCAGCCCCCCTGGTAGGTTTAGTCAAGCTGCTGTACGTGTTTAATGGATGTTTTAATGAGTATATAGCTGGAAGGAGAGGCTCCACTCCCAGGCAAACTCAGGACACTGTAGGGGCCTGATGGAGTACATGAGCGGAGCTAAGGAGATGGGCTGCAGGAGCTATAGATATGCATAGAGGGTAGCCTCCATTATGCAGAAACAGGGGAAGAGTCATTAGAAGGACAAAGATACTAGACCTTTAAGAGTGTTGACTTAGGTCTAGGCTGTCTAAACACATGACACATGTTTACTGTATTAGAGGCCTATTTACAAACACTTGAATTGGGGGGGGTAGTAGAAGAACACCTTCTTAGACTTTTGACTTGTGAGACAGGACAATTTGGGCGGCTGTGGCGCCGGAGGTAGAGCCGCCGTCTAATGATCGCAAGGTTGGCAGATCGGCGTTTCGAGCCCCGGCTGGCCACATGTCGAAGTGTCCTTGGGCAAGACACTGAACCCCAAATTGCTCCCAGTGAGCGGGCCGGCCGGCCGGCGCCTTGCATGGCTGCTTGCCACCATTGGTGTGTGAATGTGTGTGAATGGGTGAATGAGAGGCCGTTGTAAAGCGCTTTGGATAAAGGCGCTATGTAAGTGCAGTCCATTTACCATTTGAAGACATTGAGGACATTTCTATAGGAAATACAAATCGCCTAAAAGCTCTGAACACTAAATGCTACAAAGTTAGGCCTTGTCCACACAGAGAAACATTTGGGTGTATCTGCCAAAGTGTTTTATGGACGTTTCGTCTAAACAGTTGTCCAAGGATGTCAGAATCAAGATAGTTCACTTCCACCAAGGAGAAGGCTACAAAAAACTTAAACGTTTCAAACTACCTATGTTTGAAGGCCAGTCCAAAAATGTAAGTTGAAGAGAGGTTGGATATTCCAGCAAGACAATGACCCGAAGCATACCATAAAAATTCCAGACTTCTGTGACAATCTGTGGAGAGATCTCAAACATGCCATGCATGCAAGAAGGCCGAAGAATATTTCTGAGCTAGAGGTGTTCTGCCGGGAACAATTGGGAAACATTCCAAAAACAAGAATTGAAAGACTCTTAGCTGGCTACAGGAAGTGTTTGCAAGCTGTTATAGTAGGAGTTACAAAGTACTAGCTGACAGGGTTCCCAAACTTTTGCACAAGGTCTTTTTCCTTGTTTTATTATTTAGAAACTGTCAAAAGTATCTTGCTTTAAAATTTACATTTTACATTTTTTTACATTTTTGGCATTTAGCAGACGCCTTATTCCAAAGCGACTTACAATCAATACAATTTAAAATGTGATGAAATGTGTCATGTTTAACGTTGTACCATTTAGAGGTTAGGTTTTCTTCTTTTCACTTAGATATTAATTGTAAAAGGCATTTTGACTGGGGGTGCCCACATCTTTGCACCCCACTGTATGTTCTTGTTAGCCTTTGCACCAAGTATGTACCTTTACATCCAGTTCAGTATCACATGCTATTTTCTCTCTAGACAGATTTCATACGCGAAGGTGCATTGCATCAACCTGGAGAGAGGGAAGGAGTGACAAGGACAGACCAAAGAGCGATTACAATATCACCAGTAAGACTCTACTGTACTACTGTCTAGAGAGGAAGAGAGGTAGGCTACATAGCTGAAGGCCGAGTTCAGCCTCATTTACCTTGTCGTGAGTTTAGAATGATAAGGTTCTATCTCCGTTTAGGGCAGTTCAGAGATATTGGGCCGGTTTCAGAGACAAGGCTTAAGCCTAGTCCTGGACTAAATCACACTTTCAATGTAAAATCTCCATTGAAGATGTTTTTTAGTCTAGGATTAGGCTTAAGCCTTGTCTGTGAAACCGGCCCATAGAGTGTCAAAGTTTTTACATCCATTATGTTTTGTGAGATGGAACCTTTGTATTTTATGAATTACTAACTCAAAAATGTAAACATTCTAAAAATAACACCACACAGGCATTAATAAACACCTAATGGATCAGATTATGTAAAAAACTCAATTTTGACCAAAAATGGAGATAGAACCTTATCATTCTAACGTGAACGTCTAGTGTCTGATACCAACTTCAACGCCATACGGAACACACATTTTACACTTGCACTCAGTCTTATTAGTGACACTTTCAAGTTATGAATGGTTTTAACCACAATGACTGATTTGATACATTTTGTGACACTGAATTTGAAACATTTACGTTGTAGGATTGTAGGCTCTTCATAGAGCTTGGATTGAGTTGGATAATGAATGAATGAATGCATCGTTTAATGACCACACAACCTAGGTCGGTGGAATTTGTTTTCGGTACAGGTGGAAAGCTCAATACAGCAGTGTCAAAAACATACACACAATAAACGCATTGCACATAGTAACTATCACATGGACATGTACACACATAACCACAAGACAGCAATGTTGCACCTGGTCAGCGGTCACACCATGTTCAGAATGTGTTGTCACCTTACCGTTTAATTTATATTTTGTCTAATGTAACTTAATGTGAAGATGCAACAACAGTGGGGTGTTGGAGGGTACTTGTTTTTAATGTCTCTTGCAAGTTTGTGTGTAGGATCTCATTTCAGTTCAGGTGTCTGTAGTGTTGCTTCTAAGTTGGCTGTAAACCTCCACTGACCAGCAGCAGTCATGGAGAGTGTCCGGGCATGTTTAATGATGTTCTCTTAATCACCTAAAGCCATTTTGTATGACAGTGTGACACCTCACAGTACATGGGTTACCATTACCTGTTAGTCCTTCCTTGGTGGGTTCATTAATGAGGATGGTTGACTTTGGTCAGGAATAGGAGCCGTTCATTAGGCACCATGCGCAGCGAGGGCATTATTGTTTTTATACAACTGTTACAGAATCTGAAATTGTGACAAGAAAACAATGCTTTCAGTGCTCATGTTGTGATAGATGTAGTAGTTCCTGCCTTGCACTGAGACAAAGTGTTGATGTTGTGAAGGGGACGTGATACACAAATCTCTGGGCGACAAGTCGGGCGACAAATTGCCAACTCTCACCCAGGTCTGACCCCCCACTTACCAACCAGGTCTTGCCCATAATACTTTGTGACGTTAGAATTATAAGGTTCTATCTCCATTTTTGTCAAAATTTAGTTTTGTACATAATCTGATCCATTAGGTGTTTATTAATGCCTGTGTGGTGTTATTTTTAAAATGTTTAAATTTTTGAGTTAGTAATTAATAAAATACAAAGGTTCCACCTCACAGAACATAATGGAATGTAAAAACTTTGACGCTCAATATCTCTGAACTACCCTAAACAGAGATAGAACCTTATCATTCTAAACTCACGATTTCCTTTTCCTGTACTGAGCCATATGTGCCACCACAAGACCAGATCTGACTCACAATTGTCTACTGCTACTAATTGCATCCTACTTTGAATACTACTAGTACTAGACAACGTTAAGATGTAAATAGAGTGTAAGATCCCTTTAATGTAGAGGGGGAACCATAAACAATGCCCTGGATATAAAGTGTGCACATGCAGAGTGTAGTATAAAAATAGGAAACGCTGCTGCTATTTCATTTCAAATGGTGATGATTTAGCCTTTATTTCAGTTTTTACTAGGCTACATAATATATTCTATGAGCTTTTTTTATTTTTTTGGGCAATAGCCTAACTGCTGTTGAGAATGTAGAGTGATAATCCCGAGCACAGATAGATGATCTGCTATGATTCAGGAAACCGCTGTGTTTTCCTGGTGCTCTCATGACTTTTTAAACACCAAATAAACGATTGAACCCTGGCTGCGTGCCTCGTGGCTTTCAAAAGATACTGATGAGATGTGACAGCAGCTGGTGAAACGCGGGAACAAGTCGGCAATCAATCAAAATGTTCAGACTTTTATTCATTTTATTTATTTTTTATTTCACCAGCTGCTGTCACATATTGTCAAGCAGAGGGCTCATTTAATTCACAATATGGTTGTAAACATGTAAGAACATTGTGTAGGCCTTACTACTAGGCTATATTACCATCCTTGATGTGGTCAAACGACATCAGTAAGGACAGGCCTATGGAATTTTCCAAGATTCAAATCTGTGTTAAACATTTAGTGATTCCATGGGTGTCCTCGCTCGCTGCAGTGCTTGGGGACAGTATACCATGCCATACCTGATGAAAAAAACCGCTGGTAATAGATAGCCTGCGTGCGTTCCTTCCTGGTTTGATTGATGAGTGCATTGCCAGTTTCCATATTTGGCCCGTCTCTGTGGACTCTTGTCTACATAGAGGTTTCTACTGCTAATAATGCTGAATCATAGGCAATGAATTGTAACTTCTTATGCGGCCCGGAAACATATAGGCCAATGTGACAGGTTTTTATACTGTAGGCTAGTAATGTACTACAGTAAATGATTTCACTTCCATCTCCCCGTATAAGTGGTGCCTCGTGTAAAGTACATGGGGCATGCAGGCTCACACTCTGTTATCCATCTTAGGTCAGACCTAACTAACCCAACTTCTTCTTCACGAAGTTGTCGTCTGCAATCGTCATTATTATTATTGCCTGTGAAGCGTGCAATACCATGTACCACATTTGGCTCATTCGTGAGTTTGGCTTGCGAAATATGCCATTCCAGAATAAAAAGCCAGCTGAAGTGATATTGCCCCCAAATCTTTCAAACATTTTTCTCCATATTTGGAAATGTTTACCTCCTCATGGTAGCTGAGAGAGGGTGGACGGGGGATGCGAGTCACTGTAGCAGCACAAGGCTTCTGGAGGGTGAGAGAGACGATCCTACCAAGCAAACCGCCGTTCACCGAGGCTTCCTTCTATATTATAAGGAGAATCAGAATGCTGTGAGTATCACGCTGTGTTCCTCTAAGCTTTTCATATGTTCTCTGTTCTTTTAAAGTGCTATTACAGCAGGGGTGGTGATTTGCTGCGGTTGTAATGTGACTCCTCATCAGAGCCCTCGGCGTAACCGAGACAGTCGTGTGTCTCTTTCTTGTGAGACTTAAACAGCTGTAAACATTTGGGTCTTTAGGGGTGTTAACTTCATTACATAGTCCCTCAGAATCTACTGTCCCTCAGAATCCTTTTTTTTTTCCCATCTCAGTGTCAGTAGTATTACAGTATTCAGCCAACTAACATTTTTCTGTTTCCTTGAGAAGCTTGATTTCCCATTGTGGGCTGGGAATAGTATATGGCTCTGTTTGATATGTGGCTTTTATTTGACAAAACAGTGAAGGGAATTCTATCGACTAGAACCCCCTAAGGGTAGGACATGTTTACATGTATTGGCCTTATAGAAGATGGGCCTGATATTGCCTGAAATTGTTTGAATGACATCACTTGAGCACTAGGTTTAGACTAATATTATTCTGTCAAAAGTGATCCATCTATCAGTTCAAGTATATTTCCAACCCCCATAAACCAATGAATGAATGACTTTGAGAGATGGCAAATCTGTCTCTCTGGCAACCCACACCTTATTCATTCATAGTGTAAGAAATGTGATATGGTAGGCAGCATTGTTTCTCCAAATAAGTGGAATAGTTTCAGGCTTCGACAGGAGAATATTTGAACAAAACCCCAAACCTTCAGGTTATCTCTTTGATGCATGCAAGACTGAGCTGATAACGAGACGGAGCTACTCTTCATCCCTGGGAAAGCCTTCCCTCTCCAAGACTCCAGTGATCACAGTGGAGAACTCTACTGTAGGGTTAGGGATAGTCCCCCCTGGTGTCCGCCTGGTGTTCAACCTCCCCAAATTCTTTCAAGTTACTCCCTCTCCTTCGCACCTTGCACTCTCACTCCTGATAGCAGCTCGCATCAGATTCATGACCCTGGTGCTTGCCTACCACCGGGCAGCAAAAGGGACATCCCCTGCCTACCTGCCTACCTCACCCCCCAAACTTCAGCCTGTTCACTCCGCCTCTGCTGGCCAATTGGCCCCACCACCTCTACGCTAACGCGGCAGTCACGCTGCCCGGTCGGTCACGTCTCTTCACTACACTCGCTCCCCGCTGGTGGAATGAGCTTCCCACGGCTGTCAGAACTGCAGAGTCACTACCCATCTTCCACTGGAGACTGAAGACCTCCATCTCTTCAGGTTACACCTTAACTGCTCCTACTGAGACATCTGCTACCCCTCAGCACTGCGTCTCCTGAGACACCTGCTTCCCCCTATACTGTGTCTCCTAAGATTTCTACTGCCCCCATTGTACTGTTTCTCCAGTGCCTATTATTTTTTTATTCTTCTATCACTGAGACTGCCAATGGCCGCTGGCCTGAGCTAGATTACTCTTCCTGCCACGACTGGTGAATTGATGATTCACTTGCTTAGTCAAATGTGTTGATTGTAAGTCGCTTTGGAATAAGGCGTCTGCTAAATGCCAAAAATGTAAATGTAACATCATGCAGTATTCAGTATCAATGAGACTTAACTGAATACTTGAATAACCTGAATAATTGACGATGAAATGTTAATGTACTCCATTGGTTTTTGCTTCTTTGTCTGGTGTGTTCAAAACATGCACATATACTTCTATGAACATTGTATAGCCTAGCTAACATTTGATCTCAGCTCCTCTGACCTCATAGCCTGCCTGGCGATTACTTTGACACTCCAAACGTTTCCTGGCAGTTTCCACTCCTAGATTCTTTAAATACGAATCCTGAGGAGAAATAGCAGGAATAGGTGAACGTAATAGGATTTAACATAGCTGTAAGGGTTTGATGTCGCTGACTTTAATGATAGCTTGGTGTGATAATCTAATTACCTTTAGCTTGGCGTTACACGAGGCCTGTATACGTTCTACCTTGGGGCTAGCCGTTCTGTTTTCTTCATCTTTTTTCATTTACCAGTTTGATTCTATAACATTGCATCATGCTACAGCTGCTATATTGAAAACACTTTTGGTATGATTAAGATTTATATTTTTGGAACCGTAAATAAATATCTCTCTTCTGAGGTGTAATCACTACATGGTATAATGTAAGATTGGGACCATAGAACCAAGGTTTTGATTTAACAAATTGCTACCCTCGTACAAGCCCATCATGGTGGCACAGCATCAGTCTCTTGCAGTGTCTGAAGAACTCTTAATATGTGACACGGTCTGGTGAAAAAGGCTGCATGTCGGCAATTCTCAAGTTGTGTAAATGAGCAAAAAGCTTAAAAAAAAAAATATGAAAAAATATATTTGTTTTTCTGTTTTTTTGCATATTACAAAAGTTGACGTTTTGAAGAGCCCACTCGATATAACAAACAACAGTTTTAGGATCACTAAATACTTCGAATTTTTTACTTGGATTCACTGTTTCTTCTGCCATAGGCTACTGGGTAAGTGATACATGGCTTGTAAACACACTTACATTTTATGACGTGTTCGAAAGCAAGGACTTTGTGATAATCTAATTATGTGTAGTTATGTGTTTTTAACATGTTGATGTTCTATCAGCGTGTTGTGATGTGCTCAACATGCAGTTAGATGTTCGTAGCAATGTTCCTTTTTAGCGCTAGCTATTAGCAGCTGTTTTGCGTGTTTTGATTCAGAGCGAGTTTCTCCCATTCTCTGTTTGAGGTGTACCAACATTCAAATAAGCATAACTTCTTCAACTATTTTCAGATTTCAATGACACATCATTTGAAAGCTTACAATATGTCCCAAAAAAGGGACCTTTTAACCAGACCCTGTCACATAGCTTAATCTGGTCTCACTTATTTTTCTCCACTGTCTTTAATTTGAAGATGTTAGCATCCCCAGATTGGCAGAGAGATTTTGTTTCTTTTTTAAATTCAAGGCCTCCCCTCTCGTCAACAATTCAGTGTAAGACATGATTAACAAGAGCAATTAGACTGAGGCGCTCAGTTAAGGAGACACAAGCCAAGGAGGAGGCGATTATCTGCTTAAATAAGAAGAATCTTTTTAAGGGTTTGATTGCTTTCTATATTTGTGTCTAACTCTTGATTGCAGTATAGTGATGCAGTCTTAATGGCTTCTCAGTGTTAAGGATTTTAGAGTGCAAAGTAGAGATTGGACACTTTGATTACTCCAAGTCCTGTAAACATCAGTTTCGATTTGGAAACTGTTTATCTCAAGACAAACTGGGATGTTACTGTTCCTGCTACCGATAAATGAAACTACATTCAGTAAAGATATCTAATAAATCCTAATGTACTCTAGTTTTCGATTACAACTGTTAACTCATTGACACATTTTGCAATTTGTTTGATTACTACAGTATACCACCATTTAAATCTCGCACGTGACATCCTGACGTCATTGTTATTGTCCTTCTGCACATGCGGGTCTGTTCAGGGCCGTGGAATGTTCACACGGGAGTCAATGTAGGTCAAATATAGGTCACATTTTAAAAGTCATGTGAACTGCCAAACAAAAAAATAGTAAATGTGTAAAAAAAAATCGGAATTGAGCATCAAGGCCTGCCGTGTGAACGAAGCCATAGTTGTCCCAGTGCTCATGCTTCATATTTATCAATCAGCTTGTTAAGTCTGACGTCAAAAGTGACGTTTAGCCATTTCCGAGTCCAAATCAGAAATTCTCCGCACCGGAGTACCTGTGAACTACAGCGGTAGAATGACAGTTTAATCGTTTTTTAGACTCGGATCTATTCATACAACAAGGGACACAGCACTTTACCGTTTTCTCCATATTGTCAGGGTATTTGAGCCTCGGAAAAGCGCTATATAAATATAATTAATTATTATTATTATTTCGGCATCTCGAAGACAGCGCCTCAGCCAACGTTGGACCCGGAAATACGTCACGACTTAACAAGCGGATAGGACTGCTCTTAACCCTCATGCATTCCTGCACCACATGCTTCCAAACTAATAGCTAACCTCACGCAGATCCTTCTAACAGGATGAGTGGATCAGCTGCCCCTTCAAAAAACAAATCAAATCAAATCAAGTTTTATTTGTATAGCGCATTTCTCACAAGATGCGACTCAATGCGCTTCACATACTGACAGAGTCGCAAGCAGGCAAAGGTAACAAACCTGTACACTGTGTAGCCAGGATAATTCCCTTGCAGCCCTCTACTCATAGAGCGACTACTACCAGTTTGCCTACCAGCACCCAGCGGCGGACCCCCCCCCCCCCGGGGAGCCCCCGCTGCCCCAAACACCCATACCGCCCCACCATCCAAAAACAAGCACACGTGTGTCTGATGAATACTGATGGACAGTGACCTCAGGTGAGGCAGTTGTGATCAGGTCTGACCAGGACACCAATCGGCCGCTGTGCCCTTTGACCTTTATAGCCACTGTGGCCAAAGTGCTCCTCCAGGTGAACAGTTGCCCTTTCTGAAATCACTCTGATCATAACCAGTCATACTCTCCAAAACACATTTGACAAAGGTCACTGTTGAAGAGAGGATAATCTTGGCGTTTTAACAATAGAAACATCATGTAGCAACACCCAAAATTGTGTGTGAGGAGTATAAAGTGACACATTTCTGCGACCCATGGAGACAAGTTAGCATTGCAGATTTACAGTAGCTTGCTGGCTATCAGCATCAGAATCTGATACCACTTTTTATTTGCAATGGATTGTTTTTCCCCCAGCAGACTGTCAATGTAGCACGTATCATTATCATGGTGTTGTGTGTATTTAGGCTATCTGCCAATAGAGCCACTGCTGTGTGATTAGGGTCATATTTGTATTTGTGTTCTGGCCTCCGTAAATAAAATGTACACGACGGCCTGATGACGTTAGTGACCTGACAAATTGGTGGCCTAAACCTAAAACAATGAAATCCCAGTCCTGGGGCTGACTCTCCACCTAGTCACAGACATTGTATTCAAATAGCACAATGACTGTCCCCACCACGTGGAGATATGTCTGGTGCATGACATTCCAAAGATTTGACTGATGGGTACGTCACCTACAAAGAAAGAAACCAACCTAAGTATACCTACCTTCAGCAGTATACATTCAGTTCAACTGGCTATGGCTGTGCTTTACATAAAACATGTACTGTTTGATCAACATAACGTGAGCTTAGAATTATAAGGTTCTATCTCCATTTTTACATAATTTTTTACATAACCTAAATCATTAGGTGTTTATTAATGCCTGTGTGGTGTTATTTTTTAAATGATGACATTTTTGAGTTAGTAATTCATAAAATACAAAGGTTCCATCCCACAAAACATAATGGAATGTAAAAACTTTGACGCTCAATATCTCTGAACTGCCCTAAACGGAGATAGAACCTTATCATTCTAAACGGAGATAGAACCTTATCATTCTAAGCTCACAATAATACAAATAATAGCAATAATGATAACAGTGATAATAATGAACATTGTTGAAAAGGCCGTTTTTTTTTCTCTGAATGTAAATGTGTTCCTCTTAAAAGTGTGCAGTGATACTGTGCCAGGAAGTGGCAATAACTATGACCTATGACCCCCTGTGGTTGGGGATCAGAGTTCACTAACTGACTGATTAATCTCAGATTAGACAGAAGCCTGATGCTAATGGAACGCAGCGAGAACTGTGCCTGGCGCACATGTCTACATGTCTGGTACACAGTGACAGATGGTAGCCCCCCAAGTCCTGCTAATATAGATGTGGTTTGTTGGCAAAACACAAATCCAATATTGACCCGCCAAAAAATACCCACAGCAAATAATAATAGAGGCCAGGGGGATCGTAAAGAAGAAGGCCTCCTGTGAGAGAACTGATTCAGTTATTGTGCTGCTGGTCTATTTTCTTATTCATAAGTATTGGGAACATACTGGAGTTAACGCCCCAGTATAGTTGTCAGAAAACTAGAAAGTGCATTATGTATACACGCGTGATATGTTTGTGTGGAGCCAAATCCGATTACGTTATGCATTTAGTTTCTTTTCATAAAATAAAATAAAGAAATGTGCTTGGAAGAGCCATAGCACAGGTTAACAGAGCATTTTTTTTTTTTTTAGAAAGCCCACATCTTTTGACATAGCTACCACATCACTAATACTCTCACAGTCTCAAGCCTTTATCCATGCCTGTTATTTCAATATTACACAATTATGTTCCATCAGCTACTTGGCTTTATCAAAACAGTGTCTAGTTTCAATCATGATACATTATAACATTGCTAGCTCCGCTTTCTAGCTCTTTCTGTACATGCAGCCATAAAGGAAGGTTCTCCACAAATGCTTGGATAACTAATAATAGGCAACTCTTCAAGAGCTACAAAAATAATGTAATAGGCTATACAGAAAAAAGCTCACGGATTGTTTTGATAAAAATAAAAAAATAAAAAATCCAAATGTGTAGTTTAACAAGTTGTCTAGTGGTTGAAAGTGTCTGATCTACCAATTGATTTGAAAGCCTCTTAAAAGTGTGATACACATAGGAAGTGTTGCTTATTACAAAGCACAATGGAGAGGAAAGTGGTATAGAGAATGGCTGTGGAGAGTTGTAATGGGATGTTGGGATAACTTAATTATGTCAAGGAAAGGTGGGAATATGTCATACTTGTAGCACAGGAAAGAGGATAATTGAGAGGCATTGAATATCAGTCTGTATTATATTATATGTCTGTATTTTGTGTTGAACATTAGGGTTAGGCTTAGGGTTTGTGGCAGGTTATCATTTTCTAGCCTCCTAAAACCAGGCAGATATTGCGAGGTAACATTCTGTTTCACTTCATGGATACGTGAAACAGCTGGTGATATCTGCCTGCTTTTATTAGGGAAGTTTGTTATGCAAGGTCTTGAGCGTTACTTTGAACTGTGTTGAGTGTTCTACACACCTTACACACCTTACATGAGTGCTCTATACACCTTACAGAAATGGATTGAAAAAGGGAGAGGGGTTTTCAAACTAAGTTTTGGAAAACGGCGCAAAACTTTTCACAGTGTTTATTCAATATCCCATAGTGCACATACATACCATACACACACCAGGAAACAAAGCTGGAGGGAGGGGGCCTTTCATATATTATTGGTTATTTCAATATCGGTCAATACCGCAGTATTTAGGGCTACCCTTTTGCTAGCTGTTTCTGTCTCAGTGGACACCTTAGCCTAACCTTAGCCTAACATGCCATCTCTGAGTCCAGACCGTGTGCTGGGGGGCACTGGCGGACTCAGGGGGGGCGACCGCCCCTCCTGGTGCCCCCACGGTTGAAAAACGTCTCGCTTAAGTGCCCTTTTGAGTGGCAAAAATTAGAGGACGTGCCCTATTGGTGCCCCTCCAATGGTCTAAACTTCACCATGTGCCCCACAGTTGAAAAACGTCACACCAAAGTGCCCTTTTGAGTGGCGAAATTAGAGGATGTGCCCTATTGGCTGCCCTTCCAATGGTCTAAACTTGACCATGTGCACTGATGGGGTCCCATGTTGTGCAGTAGGTGCCCTTTTTTTCTTTTCGCCCCCCCTGCCCTTCAAACAGCCCGAGTCCGCCAGTGCTGGGGGGACATTAGCAGCACTTAGCTCCTTAGCAGACCTATGCAAACAGAGCTGCTTCTGTCAGCCTGCGTGTACGCTGAGCGTGTGTGTGTGTGTGTGTGTGTGTGTGTGTGTGTGTGTGTGTGTACGCTGAACGTGCGTGCCTCTCACGTGGCTCACTGCCGGGATTAATTGCCATCAATTCCCCTGTGATCCAGGAATGCACACACACACACACACACACACACACACACACACACACACACACACACACACACACACATACACACACACTTACCTACTGACCCAAATAATCCACTTGGCAGGAAATCACTATCTCCGCACTAGCATTGTTATAACCGGGAACTCTCTCATCTCCTCACTGCTATCATCCCCTTTTACCTCTCTCTCTCTCTCTCTCTCTCTCTCTCTCTCTCTCTCTCTCTCTCTCTCTCTCTCTCTCTCTCTCTCTCTCTCTCTCTCTCTCTCTCTCTCTCTCTCTCTCTCTCTTGGAGAGTTCATTCTGATCAGGGCACACTACATCTACACGTTCCAGACAAGCAAACTGATTATGTCACTGGTATGCGTCTTGTCTCTGTGTGTTTGTGTGCTGTGCTACGGTTTGTAAAGAGGTGATGGGTAAGGTAAGGCCTCACATGTGGATGTTCACTGTAGCCTTTTTGTCAGGTGTCACGCATGGTTGTATCCCTCCAGAGCATACATAGGTGGTCATTGTGCGTCAGTTGTTTATTATAGTTATGTGTATTGGGAGGTGTTTCTTCTTCATTGTTGCTGTTAACATTTTAAAAATGAAACGCCCACGCTTCTGAATGAAGAAGGTGCGTAGTTGATGTCTGAATCTTCGTGTGTATGTTGTGTAGTCATTATGCAAATTCATAATTAGACAAAATCTGAAGAAGGCCCTCTGTGCATATAGAGAGGCTCAACGGGTTATTAGTGGTATCTTGCGATATTTTTGCTTTTCTAGTCCTACTAGTAAATATTGCTGTCTTGGAATGTCTGAAGGACCTCACTGTAACCTTACAGCACCCAGCGTCATGTCAGGAAATGCATTTAGAGACTCATCTAATCAATATACTATTTTACTATACTATATAGGGTTGTGCCAATCACAGATCAATATACAATATTGGGTCAACATGGACCCTCGCTATTCACATTTTTCTCCTTAAGTCTGGCATATAGACACTAGCCTTACCAACTGGTATCTAAAGTGAAATGCCCAAATGGCGGCATTAGGCCTACTCATTATAGACATTTTGTAATGGACATTTGTAATGTGTGTATTTTACAATACGAAATACATTTGTACATTGTTGCAGAGTCTCATTTTTATTCAAGGGTAAACATCAGGTGTAGCTACCACGGTCAGTGATACTACTTGTTTCTTTAGCTCCTCTTGCAACAACGTATGTTCAGACTTATATGACCACCAGCCACATATGAACCAGCTGCTCTGGAAAGTGACCTGATTTATTGATGCTTGAAGTGTTTTACAAGAAACAAGCACCTAACCCTCGAATGCCTTTTGCTACAAAGACAATCCCTCCATTACTGCATACTGTATGTTCTTAGATAAAAGATAAGTTAAAAGGCAATATCAACCGTATCGAATGCTTATGGGAAAAACATCTAGAGAATGTTTGCTTGTTTGGTTGCTTACTTTGTCACGTTAGACATCTGTTATAACAATAATAATAATAATAATAATAACTTTTTATTTGTATAGCGCTTTTCCTGCAAACGTTGCAGCTTATTGTTATAGTACATTGTGTACCTTCAGCCCACAGTTACATCTTTTGAAAGTCAGTAGCATCATCTAGGCCTATGCCTAATTATTTATTACTGTAGGTGTCCAGAAATGTATTTATGTAAATACTTTTTTTTATTTTATTTTATTTTGAATCCACAGTTTTAGGCACTAAAAGCTAATGGGCTGAGAGAGATGCCCATGTCACAATGTTGGGTCGATAACTGGTTGTTTTATGTTTACATTTGTTTATATTTCCCAAATCCCAGTTAGTCAAGTGAAGTGATAGGCTATACCATACCACCTGACTACAGGGCTGACCGCAGCATGAACCAGCTGCCTGTTTTGGATCAGATTACGCTTGTAGGTTATTGTCAGGCTAAAAAAACAAACAAACAAAAACAAAAAGCTGTGGCTTAACCAGATGGGAACCCAAAGGTGTCTCGTGTTGTTGTGGATATTAATGCAGGAACATTTAAGCTTTAAAGCTTTTAAACGGCTATTAAAGGTGAACGGGAGGAGACATGAGAGGGGTGGAGGGAGCCTGTCACTGTCAGCTGAAGCAGAAGAGGAGGGAAGCTTCTTCATCACTACCAGTGTGTTTATCTGCATTGTTCCATTGTTGCATCATAAGAGCTGAGCACAACCCTGGTGGAAACTCTGCTCTTGGTCTTAACAGGTCAGCCCAGAAGAATCTGTTTAATTCGTGGATCATTCAATTAACATGACCCCTCCCTCCTCTACTGCAGATAGAGTGGCGTTAGAGTGCTGTGAGAAAATGTAGACATACCCAAAAATTGCTCCCAGTGAGCGGGCCGGCCGGCGCCTTGCATGGCAGCTTGCCGCCATTGGTGTGTGAATGTGTGTGAGAGGCCGTTGTAAAGCGCTTTGGAGCAGCTTTGGAGCAGCAAAAAAGGCGCTATATAAGTGCAGTCTATTTACCATTTACCAATGATTGACAGTATTTTTAACCTGTATTCACAACTGTATCAGTGTATAGGCCTCACTCCTACAGTGATGTTGGGAGTTAGTTGTTTGTCGGCCCTCAGTGGAGATTTAAGCCAAGGTCAATACAGACAGCCAGGGGTCAATTGTGTTGACATCAAATAGATCTACATAAGATGCTCAAATGTGTCATAATCTTTCAAATCCAACTTTTATTTGTTCTAGAATCAACTACAGCCAGTGATTTGTTGTTCTAGAATCAACTACAGCCAGTGATTTATTGTTCTAGAATCAACTATTGCCAGTGATTTATTGTTCTAGAATCAACTATTGCCAGTGATTTATTGTTCTAGAATCAACTATTGCCAGTGATTTATTGTTCTAGAATCAACTACAGCCAGTGATTTATTGTTCTAGAATCAACTACAGCCAGTGATTTGTTGTTCTAGAATCAACTATAGCCAGTGATTTGTTGTTCTAGAATCAACTATAGCCAGTGATTTGTTGTTCTAGAATCAACTATAGCCAGTGATTTGTTGTTCTAGAATCAACTATGGCCAGTGATTTGTTGTTCTAGAATCAACTACAGCCAGTGATTTATTGTTCTAGAATCAACTATTGCCAGTGATTTATTGTTCTAGAATCAACTATTGCCAGTGATTTATTGTTCTAGAATCAACTATTGCCAGTGATTTATTGTTCTAGAATCAACTACAGCCAGTGATTTATTGTTCTAGAATCAACTACAGCCAGTGATTTGTTGTTCTAGAATCAACTATAGCCAGTGATTTGTTGTTCTAGAATCAACTATAGCCAGTGATTTGTTGTTCTAGAATCAACTATAGCCAGTGATTTGTTGTTCTAGAATCAACTATGGCCAGTGATTTGTTGTTCTAGAATCAACTATGGCCAGTGAGAAACATAGATTTTAAATGGTTTCATTTCATCAAGATTGTAACAGTATGAGATCATGACCTAGCAACTTGACCTAGCAACTGACCTAGCAACGGCTGCCATGTTGTTACCAAGGAGTCTTATAATACTGTGGAACACGGCTTTGACATCTGAAATGGGTCCACTGCCTTATACTGACTTATAATGAAGTATAGCAGGAGGTTGTTTGGACAGCTTGCCCTCGTGGTGAGACCCAGTTGACGTTTTATGACTGTTGTCCTCTTGTGTGTATTTATGTGTTGTGGTCGTCGCCTACTCGCCTCTGAGTTAAAGGTCTTTTGATAACACACATACTGTAGAGGCATGAGTTCACTAGCTTCTAGGTACAGAGTTTAATAACTACCCTGGTTACCTTGGAGCCGTAGTGGCAGAAGAAAAGTGTGATGTGATACATTTGTGTTGTTTAATGTTCCTGACTTCATTTTCTCTGTATTATTTATTTATTAATATCTGTACACTTCAGTGTTTTATTAAAGCAATCCTATTCGGACGAGATGAGTTTGACAAGGGGAGGCAGGTTAATGTGATCATTACCAGAGCGTCTCAGTTTAGTCCTGTGCAAATGGAAGATAATCAGTCATTTCTACAGACTTTCCGTCATCACGGTTGTAATAATTCTGTCCCTCTTTCTCCCTGTTTTTGAGGCTGGAAAAAAAATATGACCACAACAATATTTGAAATGGGCTATATGGTGTGAGATCTGTCCACCACTGATCATCAGAGATTGGGATGGGGGTTGGCTGTCAACAGTATCATGGCCCATGGTGTGTGGCCTGCAGTATTATGATGCTGGGTGACAACTGCTCCTAGTTATGTGGCTGCTGGAGGCCTACGGTACTTTGATCAGAGAAAGTAAGTTGTCATGTTTACATGCTGTTATTCATATTATTCTGTAGACTCTAATATATAAAACTCACAAATGTTAATCTGTAAACAAATTATATTTTCACTGTTTTACGGCCTGTATCCAACAAGTAATTTGTTTTTTTGTTGCCTTACTGTTTCACCCCTGTCTGGGGTATCATTTATCATAGTTGGCTACAAATGAATAGCTTTCATATAGGTGTCATATAGCTTTCATATAGGTGTCATCATGGCTGTAATCTTGGACAGTTGATATATGTGACATTCAGCGCGTGACTCCAGCACCACTTACAACAAGTTCAAATCGTTTCTCATTAACAAACAACAGTGTGCCAATCTGTCTGGCTCCGCATTCCTTATGGCAAGAGATTAAACTCGAATTCTAGTACCAGAGAGTACCTAGAGAACAATCCAGGCCCACTCCTCCCCTAGAACAATCATGTTATTCATTTAACAAATTGTGTTATTCAGTTCCTGAATAAAGATTGACTTGCAAACACTGATTTTACTGTAACCAAAATGTTGGATGTTTTAGAGAACTGTAGCATATCTGTAGCATAGCATAGAACTGTAGCATAGCCGTAGCATAGCATAGAACTGTAGCATATCCAGTGTAAGTTGCTATCGGTACATCGAGCAGTGAGCTAAGATAGAGGGACTTAAATAAATAAATAAATAATAATATTATATAAATTGGTACAATGTTCTCTATGACAACGGTAGTGTAACATGCCAACATACTTAACATAGCTCAGTGAGGCTGTATTAACAAATTAACCTAATGGATCCCCCTTAGCCTCATTAGACAGATCACAGAACCGTGACGGAGATCTGTGCTGTAATAAGAGAGGCCATCAGGATGATGAGGAGAGATGGCCAGACTGTTTAAGAGATGCAGCCACCCTGTCATCATCTGACTTCTTGTCATGGGGAAAACAACCCAAGGTCATTGCCGCCAGTGCCCAGTATTGAACTCACAAACCTTCCTAAATGGACTGCACTTATATAGCGCCTTTTTTGCTGCTCCAAAGCTGCTCCAAAGCGCTTTACAACGGCCTCTCATTCACCCATTCACACACACACATTCACACACCAATGGCGGCAAGCTGCCATGCAAGGCGCCGGCCCGCTCACTGGGAGCAATTTTGGGGTTCAGTGTCTTGCCCAAGGACACTTCGACATGTGGCCAGCCGGGGCTCGAACCGCCGATCTGCCAACCTTGCGATCATTAGGCGGCGGCTCTACCTCCTGAGACACAGCCGCCACAGAAGACATCCAGGGTTTTTCCTGGCTCAAAGTAAACCTTAGGTGGTAGAAGCCAAGGTGTAGCGAAGGTGTAGCGTGCAAACATGTTTTTCTGTGCGTACAAAAACAATTCTTGTGCACCCGCAAAACCGGTGCTTGTCCTTATCATCCTTGTTCTGACATCATTGAGATGTGTAAAAACCGGTTACTCTATTCTCGTTGTTTTGATGTTTTTTTATTGGTTTGACAATGAAGGTTATTTTATGACCTTTGTAATGATGCAGCAGTATCACATGCCCTAACTAGCCAGGTTATTTAGACGGGTAAATCACATTTATTGGGGAGACAACCGGGAGTACAAATGTATGGAGGCCCTTAGGGGACACGGCTGAGGGAAGAGATTGATGGGAGATAATTCCCCTCATAGTAACACAGGATTTATTGTGTTATCTCTCAAAAAACCCTGAGTTGGTGGTGTGAGATTTGTTCTCCTGCTCACAGTTACTGTGAGGGAAACAAATAAATGTCATGAATCTCCCATACATGTTTTTTTATCTTACTGTTACCGGCCGAGCCGTGTGCGTGACTGAAGAGTAGGTCTGTTTCATGCCATAGATATATTATAGAGTGATGACATGCTGTGATTACAGCATAACAGTTTTAAAGGCTGTGAATTGTGTTTGTTGCTGCAGAGGAAATAAAGCTCCTGTATGTGAACATCACCACAGTCTTGCTAGCGTCCTCCATCAGCAGAGCGGTCTGGATTGCTAAGGCTAGTTACCAGCTACGAGCCTACTACTAACTAAAGCCTGGTACACACATAAACTGTAAACCCTAACCCAATTTTTAAACGTTTTAACATGGTTTTTCTTCCACGATTTCTCCTGGAAGGTTTAGGCGGGAAAAACCCTGACGTCCTTCACAGCTCTTCTCTCTACCTTGAGGTGGCTTTTGAACACATCTCACATCTTCACAACTTGTGTCTTCTGCAACAGTGGCAGTGACTTTTAGATTAGAGACTGGCTGACCAACTGTATGTGTACACGCATATCCAAGTTACAACTCAATCTAATGAATGGACTTTATGGACTTTATTGTCATTGCTACAGTACAGGTACCAAACAACGAAATTTAGGAGGGGTGGCTCCCCTGGTGTTAGGAAAGGAAAAAAAAAAAAAACTTTTAGAAAAAGAAAAAAATCACAATATGAACAGTGGAAAGTAAACATAGAGGACAGGTCCCTGTTCTTTGGCATTACATGTAATTGCAGGAATGTTGACATGGTGAGAATGGATCTCAAGCTGTTGAATGTGATACTGTACATCTACTGTATGTTTTATGGAGAGATATAGGGTCTTCCTGTAAGAGAGAGAGAGATATAGGGTCTTCCTGTAAGAGAGAGAGAGAGAGATATAGGGTCTTCCTGTAAGAGAGAGAGAGATATAGGGTCTTCCTGTAAGAGAGAGAGAGATATATATGGACTGCACTTATATAGCACCTTTATCCAAAGCGCTTTACAACGGCCTCTTATTCACCCATTCACACACACATTCACACACCAATGGCGGCAAGCTACCATGCAAGGCGCCGGCCCACTCACTGGGAGCAATTTGGGGTTCAGTGTCTTGCCCAAGGACACTTCGACATGTGGCCAGCCGGGGCTCGAACCGCCGATCTGCCAACCTTGTGATCATTATCTCCTGCGCCACAGCCGCCCAGATATAGGGTCTTCCTGTAGGAGAGAGAGAGAGAGATATAGGGTCTTCCTGTAGGAGAGAGAGAGGGGGATGTATAAACAGGAAAAGGCCTGAACGTGGTCTGAAAGCCTCAGGCTGTGGTTTCTTCCATATACGGGAGGCAGGGCTAGAGGACCGCCATCTCAACTCAAATTCCTCACATAGTGGGCATTCCTCTAAGCAGGGAGGGGGAAATTGGAGCTTAGCTAAACATATAATTGTCCGGGGGGGGGGAAAGAATAATCCACCAAAACAGTTTGAGAGTGAAATTGAAGTCTTTACTTTGTTGCCCTGGTGCATGGCGAAACTACACACACGTGACTCTTTAATCTCATTTAACTTGAAAAACACCACTCTGTCATTTTGATGGCTGTTGCTGATAGACTAGCTTTTTTTTATTTGTTGGCATGAAAGAGATTTACAGTGTCTCTCTGCGTGTCGCCCTCAAGGACTGGAGATGTTTGTGATAAATGCAACACGCAGCCCAGCAGACTGACGGAGGCTGTTTGAGGGGGAGGGATCAATGCAGAACTCAGGAGGAGTAGGGTTAGGCCCACGAGCTCAGAGAAACAGAGACAATTACCAGCAGCACATCTTTACAGATCTTTATCTCAGTCCAGTGGCACTGACAACTTGCCACATTCCTGTCAATTCTAACTACAGTGTTGTATGCCTCATGCTTGGTTTTGTTTGAGAGACATCCCTTTATTGTGTGTGATGTATAAGGTGACAACGACTTAAGAAGACATAACAGTGAACAACGTGCTTCAGTAGAATGTGTCTTCTCAGCTACGTGTATTGCTTAGGTTTCAAACCCTCCACAGGAACATCTAAGTTCATGTTTACAAGTGAAACTAGTTTCATGTGAGTGGCTCTTCAGACCCAGAGTATGGGGATGGGACCTAGCTGTTCCAACTCCAAAATATTTTTCGATACATTATGAATGAAATTCAAAATAAACATTGTCTTGGCTAGTTGCCCGACTCACAGAACACAAGGTCACTTCTTCTTGCTATATTTTTTTTCAATGAATGATTTAAGCCTCTTCTACATGACAAAAGATTGAATAAGTGAATGGTACTGTACATCAATCATTCACAACAAGCAAAGAGGTGCCTGTCTAACCTAGTTACATTCTCTGGAACATTCTTGGAAACAACGAAAGAGCGTATCCTGACAGTCGTGAGGCTACAGTACGGCGTCATTCATACCTGTGCCTTAGTACAGTTATGATATGATGATCCCTTTACTGCTCGTTAATGTCACTTTCAGGCATCTCATTTACCATGAACCTGTCCTATACCTAGTGTGATTCCCTGCCCAGTTGAACTCCCATGAGTGGCCAGGCAGGTCGTGTGTGTGTAAGGTTGTAAGGTACGGTACGGTTTGAGTTGCCTCACCTGAGGTATTCCTGCGCTGGAGGAGAGTCAGCCCGCAGGCAGATCCCCTCAAGCCCATTAGTACCGAGTTTAGAAAAGGAAACATGTGCGTTTATTTAACCTGAAACATGCATTTCACTTTCCTCTCATGCTTTAAAAACGGGGGGTTATAAATACACCATAAAGCTCCGAGAGAGGGCCAAGGTGATCTCAGGGATATGTATTTTTCATCGGCTTCGGTCGTCTACCTTTTCTGGGCCGTAAACACTCAGGGTCCATCAACCTGTCTGCGGAGGGAGCACTTAGAGCAGAGCAGGGTCCGCTGGAGGATGGTCCCAGGCCTCCTCAGTTATGGAGGATCTTTAGGAGCATTAGGAGAAGGTTTGGGGCCGATCTCCCTTTTTCTAAGATGTAGAATGGGATCGGTGTGGCCAAAAACAACAAATCACACAGCCAGGGCAGGCCAGAGATGTGAAGTCATCGCAACGCAACCCCAGAGAGGTCAGGACAGATCACCAGACCACTAATATCACCAGACCCATACCTATGTTACCAGACCACTAATAGTGCCGCATACCTACAGTATGTTACCAGACCACTAATAGTGCCCCATCTATACCTATATATGGGCCCCATACCTACTGTATGTTTGAAGTGTATTTATTTTCAAGTATTCATGTTTTAATGCCCTATCTGTTTACGTGTGATATGTAATTATTGATTTCCTTGACAATTTCTCAGGATTTTATTTGAATGATCTGAGTCCCCTAGCCATTGGGGGAGAGCTGTCCATCATCCCCAAAAGCATAAAGACCTTTTCAGTGACTAAATTACATTTCTTTGACAGATTGGGAGTCTTAGAAATTGTGTTAATGGCCTAATGTACTTGGACTAGCCGATCAGTGAGGTTTGATTAGGAATGCCCCCCCGTATCTGAGTGTTAAATGACTTAGATAATGTATTTGTCTCTTTAACTTTTTTTTCAACGGGCAGCTGGGCTGAAAATGGTTCAACCTAAATTATCTTAATGGATTTGGAATTAAATTCAAATTGCTGCAATTTATTTCATGCCTGAAATTTTGGAAGACTGAAAATAATCTGTAAGGGCAAATTTCCTTTCTTTGCAAGCTGGTGTCCTAACAGTTATTACAGTGGGGGGTATTTTGTCATTAGTAGATCGCATTGGAAAAAAAAATCACCCAGTAGAATTGTGGTATTCTATTGATAATAATGATTATTAGAATTATTGCGTAAGAGAGAGACTGTAGTCGAGCTGAGGTTGTTGCAATGAATGAGCCTCAGCTATGGGTCTCAGCCCTGGCTTAAGGCCATGAGGAATTTATTGGAGTCTCTTTAATTTATTAGGGTACTTGGAAACTTGGCCATGGCTTTGGGTCTCCTCGGGCTAGATTTGTTTAAGCTGCATTTCACCAGAAGCTACAGATATTTTTTAAAACCTGCTTATTTTTCTCTGATACGTATGCTGCTAGGAAAATATAATTTTGAGGAAAGGTGTCATGGATGGATTCAATTTCTCTGCTCGACTGCCCTGAAACTGGAGCTCGAGAGTGCCAATGCGAGTGTTAGGGTTAGCCTTTATTTATTTTTATTTTTATTTGGGCAATGGAGTACCGATAAAGATACATTGCGTTAGAGGTCTCCTATTTAGATATGTTATTATATTGATTGATGATGTAACAGTTTATGTTGCTGGCCGTTACTTACCCAGAATGTAGAATGAGGCAGAAAAGGCCAGAGCCATTGCTCATTTAGTGGAAGTTTCATAATTCAAAGGTGCTTTTGTTCAGGCAAACGTTCTCATGTTTCAAAGCAATCCAAGGCCATCTGCAGATTAGCAGATTTAAAATGTCTTTACTATGGCATACCCCCCCGCTTTCATCAACACAGTTGTATTATAG
>NC_137677.1:1188086-1268086 GCF_963989245.1 Nansenia antarctica
ATACAAAGACGGGTTTTCAAACCGACTTAATCCCCCTAAAGTAATGACCTCGTCTGAAGGGAGAGGGACTTTGGTCTTGGGAATTCTCAGGATTTGAAGTGAAAGTGAACAATGGAAGGAAGGGGGGGAGTAAATGCCATCATCTCTAATCACTGAGGAACAAGAAGCCATACAGCAGTTATACGTTCAAAGATAAATCCATTAGTTCATAATTACCGCTATCAGTCCTGTCAGATTGCATAGTGATGGCTGAGCGGGAGTGTCGCCTCTGCGGTAAGGAGCTACATCTTTAAATTGATAGACCTCTAATCTCTTATTTTTAGATGTGTTAATAGTGGGATTTAGATGTCTATCAGAGAGGAAGATGGCCTCAGAATATGATGCTGTCAGTGAAATAGTCTCTTAAAAGGAAAGGAACACTTGTTTGCAGCGAAGGATGTTTACACATAACATAGTCTAACAAATATAGTAACGATATAAACATGCATGGCACTTTATGTATCTTTATAATGTTTAATTCTGATAAAATGCAAAGAGAGCCACTTTGACAAAGTGTTGATCAACATAGAATGTGTCTTTGCATGTTCTGATAACACAAAATGCTTCTTGCTTTAATTGGTTAAAGAATCTAGTTTCAGGGGAGTTTTCAGTCATGCCGACTTTTGAGGCAAACTGATTTGATATGCCCCTGTAACTAAGAATGTGCTCTTAATTCGTTTTCGCATGCCTGTATGGTTGATCTGGCATTATAAGTAATCAACCCAGAACAAATTATGGCCTGTTTACCTTTTTACCTTGCAGCCATCTTTCTGCTTCTTCTTCTTCTTCTTCTTTTTTTTTTTTTTGCTATTCGTCTTTCTTAAACCCTTGTTTATGATTCACCAAAAGTAAACCAACCGTCATTTCGGGAATATGGAGAGATAGTAGTAGAACGATCTTACCACGTCATTAACTGCTCCACCTGAGACATCTTCTGCCCCTCAGCACTACGTCTCCGAAAGACACCCGCTTTCCCCTCTACTGTGTCCCTAAAAACTTCTATTGCCCCCCTTGTACTGTTTCTCTGTTTCTCCAGTGTCTCCAAAAAAACAACAACTAGGTTTAGAAGAAGGTGATAGAAGAAGGTTTTTCCTTCTATCAATGGCCCCTGGCCTGAGCTGGATTACTCTTCCTGCTACGACTGGTGGATTGATGATTCACTTGCTTAGTAGTCAAATGTATTGATTGTAAGTCGCTTTGGAATAAGGCGTCTGCTAAATGCCAAAAATGTAAAATGTAAAAATGTCATTTGAAACAGTGGAACGGGCAGCAGACTTTGAGGTGCGTTTGTGTGTTTCCAGATGCCGGCACTGTAGGTGCTGTGTGTTGTTGGAACAGAATAACTTGTCATCGTGCAGAACCAGAACCAGGTGGTGAGGAGCCCAGGTGGGAACCTGAGATCTTATTCTGTTATTTGCTGAATGCGCAACGTTGAACAGGTGGTCCAGGAAGCGTCTGTCCCAGCTGTGACGATCCCCAACACGCTCTTATTCTTCTAATAAACCGTGAGCTTAGAATGATAAGGTTCTATCTCTGTTTAGAATGATAAGGTTCTATCTCCGTTTAGAATGATAAGGTTCTATCTCCGTTTAGGGCAGTTCAGAGATATTGAGCGTCAAAGTTTTTACATTCCATTATGTTTTGTGAGATGGAACCTTTGTGTTTTATTAATTACTAACTCAAAAAATGTCAACATTTAAAAAAATAACACCACACAGGCATTAATAAACACCTAATGGATCAGATTATGTAAAAACCTCAATTTTGACCAAAAATTTAGATAGAACCTTATCATTCTAACGTCACGGAACGTCTTCTCTCTCTCAGAGTTGATTTCTCAGAATGAGATTCTCATAAAACCTCAGGTTGTGCAGCTTCCTCCTCACACAAAGTGCCGGTGTCACCATGGCCTTTTTTTGTCAGATATTTTCTCCCCTCCAGAAATGTGAGTGCCTTGTACGAGCTGACAGATGCCTGAGAGTGTTTGTTTGTTAGGGCTCAGGCTCGGGGTTCTGGGTAAACTCTGTCTCACTGCTGAAGTGAAAATGAAACCGACGCTTCGGGCCAGCGCAGTCACATTGAGATATGTGCAGATATCTGAATCTGATGTTTTTTTTACGCTTCTCTCTCTCTCCATTTATTCACCCGTGAATGTCTCTCCATCTCCATCGTTTGTTCTTGAAGGAAGTTTGATAACCCTGTGATCCTGATCTCAGCACCTTTTCCATCTACGTTGCAATTGGTGGCGTTGTATCAGACGTACAGTAGAGGATTGCATTTGCAAGATTTGGTCTACTTGGTATACAGGTCAAGTGTCAAGTCAGCTTTATTTGAATATCACGTTTACATACAGCAGTGGCTGAACCAAAGAGCTTCACAGTTGTAGAACAGATAAAATGCAGGAAATAAATAAGATGCCCAATGCACACAATACAATGCAATACAAGATATGGTAAAGTTAAAAAGAGAAGATAAAAGGACTAAAAACAATAAAACAATAAAAGCCAGGGACCTACAATAATAGTACAGGTGCCTAAAGTGATTAAAAATCATGAATTAAGGTGCAATGCTTAGATGGTTTCTTATCCTCCACATAGTCATCTCGATCCGTCTGTTTGGTGGCGCTGAGTTCATCTTCTTTCTAGAGTGTAGTGAGCTTATAGTTCTGCCTCATATTCTTCAGTTTAAGAACATTTAGAAATGGGAATGTGATATTCATCTTTTGTATTGTTAGCTCGTCATGATTCTTTCATTGAATAGTATATCGCCATGGAAACTAAGGGGTTCTAAGCAGGGATGTAGCCGTGGTGGTCATTGTGTAAGAGATGTGTGGCAGTGACCATAGCGACATACAGTAATTGCATCATGTAACTTGTACAAAGAGTTTTCTTTCAGACTCGATCACAGTGTTGGATTTGCAGACTCTCAGGATACAATTGGGCTGCCCCCTTTTATCATATCATATACTATCTATCCTGTCCATGTACAGCTTTGATAACAATCACGGTAAGCCAATAGTGGTGTAATGAAGTTAGCCTAATCTGATGCACTGATGTGCATGTGTACAATCGCAGGCAGTTTAGATAATGGCTCTGAGATTGACAGATTAAATGTAGATTAAATGTATTGCCTACCAGAGGAGATCTGTTACCAATGTCATGTTTTCAAGTGCTGTCAGTCAATATACATTTTTGAAATATTCTGACAATTCTAACTTTGTTGGCAGGGCAGGTTACACTGGGACGATCAGAATGATTTGAGGCACAAAAGAAAGTCTGCTGGCACATTCTTCCCCCCTCTGTACTTTTAATGTAACAGCATTTTAAAGAGAGACTTCACAGAATCCGAATACATTTTTAAAAAGATGTGTTTTTAGGGCATTTGTGTTTTATTGGGATAGAGACAGTAGAGGACAGGACAGGTCAATGGCCTAGAATCGAACCAGGGACCCTGTGATTACATGGCTTGCACCTTAGTGAGCTACATCACCCCGACGACGCCCCTTCACTGTATTCTACAGATTGATAATTACGTTGAATTATTCATGATGTTTTTGAGCTGCGTCAACAAAAGACGGTGAGTGGAGATGACTCAATATAACGAAGGAATGCAATTTCTCCGTTAGCTCGACATGACCTTTCTCTCTCTCTCTCTCTCTCTCTGTCCCAGTTTCTCTGAAAGGAAGCCATCCATGAAATGTTGGGCAGTTTCAGAGGTTTTCAAGATAATTCACAGAGTGCTTCCTTTAAGTGGATAGGGAGGAAAAAACCTGTTATATATTCAGCTAGGTTCATTCATTCGTTTGTTCATTCAGTAAAAACCAGGGCTTTTAAGGCACATCCTGAGCCGTGGAACGCCACGCTAGATTAGGTACTCACAGAGACATTCCACCAGCTATGAGGTGAGAGTAAAGATCTCCCGACACCCATTCACCGGTAAAGCCTTGACACAGCTTAAAAGCAATCTTCTCCTCTCTGAATGCGCATGCATATAGCACACACACACACACACACACACACACACACACACACACACACACACACACACAAACATGTTTTTGTTAGTTTTTTAGTAGGGAGTGACAGAGAAAAAAACCCGCAAACATTGCCTTTAAGTTCCAGTATTGTTATTAAAAAATCAACCGAATTTCAGAATGTGTGAAAATGTGTTCAGAGAAATCTAATCATGATTTGAGAAGTGTCTACGTTCTAATTTGCGGTAGCATATAAATCCTTATTCTTGGCCTAAAAGCAGCCAAAACAAAAGGCGTTATTTACAACCCTGTCAGAGTCCGGCGCGGTGGACGGTCGGGGACACGGCAGCAGTGGAAACTTTGCTAGCTAAGCAGGGTTCTTGTTTTCCTCTCAGAGTGTTTGTTGCTCCTCTGGATTCCTGGCTCACGGTCGGGGTGTTTGGGCCAGATTCTTGAAGCACACATCAAGTCGAAGAATGACTGGAGGGGAAGGCCTGCCAGCTGAATTTGAAGAACAGCCCTGCTTCACTTCTCTGTGGCATCCAGAACTGTTTAACTGTTGCTTGGACGTTTCTTGGCTGAAATTGACGCCAGTTGCCAAAGGGGGAAGGAAGCATTTTCTCTCTTAAATTTTAACATATAAAGAGGTTTATGTCAATGGACAGGAAACATGTTAATGGTTTAGTTTCTACAACTGTTCTGCCTCTGCTTCCAAGTGTAGGGAGGGAATGCTTCACATGTGATGATGATGATGAGGGCTCTGATGTAGGCTTCCAGCTCTCAGGGGAGGTATAGTCATATGGCCTTCTTTTGAGGAAATGTCAGCATTCCTTAGAGAGTTTACACTATTTTGTCATCCATTCAAAACTCATTCATCTGGATCCCTCATTGATCTGGATACACACGTACCTCAGCTGGCAGATGCAGCAAGTTGCCTCCATGTCAATGTTGGTGTCCCAAGCATATTTATAATGTGAAAATGTCTTAACATTTTAAAACACTACATTATGTTACTCAACTCTCCCCTCTTTACTTACTCATGTGAGTATTCATTGTAAGAAATGAACATTTAAGGAGCTGTTGAGCTCAAAAGTACCTCACTGTCCTTCCTGGGTAATGTCCCGACTTAAAATCTAACTACAAAAATATGCCAAAAATACATTTAAAAATTATGAACGCATTAATGTTTAATTGCATTCTTACAATGAATCCCTGTTGTTGAGTTGGATACAGAACACACTAATAAAGATAGAAAGTGCTGAGATTTTTAGCCAATTTCATTTATTTAACATTTTGAAATCCTTATTCGTCTTTGACCCAGTAACACTTCACTGTAATAATAATAATAATAATAATAATAATAATAATAATAATAGCTTTTTATTTGTATAGACGGTAGTACTTAGTAACGTTGTTACATAGTAGGCCTAGTTACGCCTAGTTACCACCAAGTTGATACATGATGGAACTCTCCCTTTCTCACTTTCATGATAATCTGTACAACTGGATTCTATCTGAATTGTCTCAGGGAATAATATACAACATGAACTGTAGTACATTAGTCCATGTACAGTAAGACCTCTACAAGCTGAAGTCATAGTGAAACTTTGATAAAGGCCTATTGACTGATTTTGTGAGAGAACTTCCCCAAAAAGTGCTTTGTTATAAAAAAGGGATCCCAACAATGCAGACCTCCTCTCTCAGTGAACATCTATGAAACAGAAAAACATTCCGAGCAGTACCTCACATGGTGCCTTCATGGTGTTTTACATGTGGAAACATTGCTCTAACAAGGAACTGTGATTAACTTATTGAGTCGTCTGTTACCATGGGGTTATAGGGTTGCTCATCATTAACATCACATTTGACTGCTGGAGGAATGAGATTGAAGAATACTTTAGATAAGAGTGGATAATGGCCGTGGCAGTTGAGAGAGTCAGACATGCCCAAATGGCCACATCCTCTCCTATGGATGTTTTGCATGAGATATGATCTATCTTTAAGATGATATCAAAAACAGGCGAGCTTGGGGGGAGGGGCTCTGTGACTGATAGACAATAGACAATGATGCTGTTCCAGGCCATGAGAGACACAGGATGGTTATAATACACCTGAGACTGACACCTCATTAGACTCAGAAACAACAAGAGATGAGAAAACTTAGCTTCTCATGTGGATAAGACACTGTGCACTTATTTCCTGTCTTTTGTAGTAGTAGGAATCTTGGGTAATATGATGTATATGTTACGGTACATGTGGGAATACGGTACATGTGGGAAAACTAGAGTTAGGGTTAGGTGCTACGTCGACTTGGTACATGCTGGCATGTCTAACCCTAACCCTACCCCTAACCCTACCCCTAACCCTAACCCTAACCCTAACCTTAACCCTAGCACCCTAGCACCTAACCCTAACCCTAGTTTTCCCACATGTACCGTATTCCCACATGTACCGTAACATATATATATGTTAAAAATAGACATGATGTTCATAACTATCTTAATTCGATTGAATGAGTGGCTAGGTCCAATATACATTTCTTTCTAATGTACTATTGTACTTTTTTATTGTACTTTTAAGTCATTTTTTGTGATAACAAATCCAACCTTTAAACATACAACAAGCAAGGAAAGAAAACATGACTGCAAACTTTAAACATGTTTAAGAAGTTCCCCAAAATTAGATTAAGACAAACCAACAGTGATTATGAGATTCACTGATACCCTCAGTAGATTTATAGATGGGTTAGGGTTAGGATGTGTGGGTTTGCATTAAGCCTGGGGAACAGATAAACAGCTATAGCCGTCAGTCAATTAACACTAAAGCGCTACTGTACAATAACAACTGAGGGTTTTGAACTTTGCTTTTAAATTAATCCTCTTTGGTCGTCACCCAGGGTCAGAGAGCTGCAGAGTGAAGGAGTGAAGGTCAGGGTGCTGCAGAGTGAAGGAGTGAAGGTCAGATGCTGCAGAGTGAAGGAGTGAAGGTCAGAGGTCAGGGTGCTGCAGAGTGAAGGAGTGAAGGTCAGAGTGAAGGTCAGAGTGAAGGAGGGAAGGTCAGGGTGCTGCAGAGTGCTGTGTCTCAGGAGGTAGAGTCGCCCTCTAATGATCACAAGGTTGGCAGATCGGCGGTTTGAGCCCCGGCTGGCCACATGTCGAAGTGTCCTTAGGCAAGACACTGAACCCCAAAAATGCTCCCAGTGAGCGGGCCGGCGCCTTGCATGGCAGCTTGCCGCCATTGGTGTGTGAATGTGTGTGTGAATGGGTGAATGAGAGGCCGTTGTAAAGCGCTTTGGAGCAGCAAAAAAGGCGTGCATTTACCATTTAGAGTGAGCAGTGAAGGTCAGAGAGCTGCAGAGTGAGCAGTGAATGTCAGAGTGAAGGAGAGTGAGCAGTGAAGGTCAGAGTGAAGGAGAGTGAGCAGTGAAGGTCAGGGTGCTGCAGAGTGAAGGAGGGACAGGTTCTAGAAAGCTCTACTAACTACTGGCCAACAGGCCTGAGCCCCGACATTTAACCATCTGACGCTGCTGCAAGAAAGATTTAGGACTTTGTTTTGCTTTCTAACTTAAAGAAATAGAGGTTTGATATACAATAAACGACCCGCGGACACATCAATGATGCCCAAATCTGTCCAATTATGGGATTTACACAACTGTCCACATTCATGGCTTTTACAAAGGCTTTTACGAAGGCTTTTCAGGAGCTTTTAAACATGAAATACAGCAGCTAGGAGAGAGCTAAAGAGCCATCAGCAATATGTTTGTCAAACAGTCTGTCAGAGATCCTCCCTGAGCTCAGGGCAAACAGGTTCATCAGCTGACAGGAAACGAACAAACACCCAACAAACACAAACGACTCAGGTCCTTCAGTCATATCTGTACTGAAGAGACGAGCATTCTTTTCCTGCACTGAGAATACAAATGTTTCATGTGACAAAAGAAACGCTACACTTTGCTTCATCTTATACTATACATATCGTACTGCAAGTTGCTGAAGAACTCTGTTGTTGCGGCTGCATTCGTCTTCCAGTCGGTTTTAAGCAACTGTTTGCCAGCCACAGCAGGTTCAGTTGAGAGACTCGACTGCCTCCAGGCAGCCTATGGTTAAAGTGTGTGTTAAAAAGGGGGACGGGGGAATCCCTGTTCTCTGTGTGACACATGATAGAGTTATACAGCTCCTCATTGTTATGTATCTGTGCGCCTGCAGTCCAGGGCCTGAAGAATGCAGTCAGAGAGACCGAGAGAAAGCAGAAAAGCACCCCTCGCTCTCCCTCGCTCTCTCTAGTCTCCGCTACGGTTGCCAGCCCAGGAGGTCTGTGGTCTTCTGAGAGAGAGAGAGAGAGAGAGAGCAGCGTAGCACTGAAGCTGTGCCCACCAGTTAAGACAAAGAGCTGCTAATGCCGCCTGCTTCTGTGTCCGTTCCTCCGTTCACATGGCCACTGGCCAGCCCCAAAACGAGGTCGATTTAGACACATTGAAGTAGCAAAATTCCTTGCTGGAATACTTTAAATAGTAGCACAGGTACTTAGAAGGAATCCCAGTTGGATTTGTCACAAGCTTAAAAATGTATTGTGTCTTTTTTATCCTACGCTGTACTTAAGGGATTCCTGAGCAAAAAAAAATCGGTCGGTATTCTCTAAACAAGGTGGTATTTCCAGTTGGGTTGATTCCAATTTCCATTTGGCTGTGCGAGTGAGTGGGCCAAGCGTATGGATTAGGTACTTGAGCCAAAACCCTTAAGAATAAGTTTTTAAAAAAAGGGGGTGGATGTGCAAGGCAAGGCTCATTGTAGAAGCAGAGCTGTTATGTGTAGCGCGGTGAAAAGTGCCCGATACCTGGTGATGAGGAGGAAAAACCCACACCTTCTTCTTGAGTCTGAGTTAATCACCTTGCTCCATCACCAAAGAATGCTTAGCTACTTCTCTGACAACAATATTATGGCTGCTGGGTAGATTAAACACCAGAAAACCCTGTAATCCCTGAACCCTGTACGCACTGTTTGTGAGTTTCACTTGATGTTTGTGTGTGATAACAGCTTGTCTTGGGCCTCTAATTGAAAAAGCTTCTCCAGGGATGAGCTCTCATCTACTTACGGAGACTTAGCAAGGCACTCCTGGCTAGTGAGAGAGAGGGAAGGTGTAGAACATATGGCATGGACTATCAGAGCCCAGATATCCTCTTAACCCATCCTTACAGTGTTTACTGTTTAATACCTTCTGGTACGTTCTTTTTTAAATGTTTTTGCCCTGGCCATGGACCCAATCTGGTCTGTATCACTGATGCCAAAGTGATTACGGCGGTCACTTTAATTGAAGCCGGTTTTATTTGAGTAATGAAGGCTGTCTCTGGTCGGCCTGGAGAATAGAAAAGAGCATCTTGTTTACAGCTAGCGTAGCGCTGATGTTTTTCTGCCCCGGCGACATCGTGATAGCCGTGTTTTTGTTGCCTAAACTCCGACTTTTTGTCTTTTATAAGTGACTCTTTCCGGCTACATTTTCTATGGAGTACTTGAAACAGTTTTCTATTAGCCTACATTTGATTTACGACATCAGTAGGTGAATCTGAAATTGGGAAGCTTGTGTTTTTGGGCTGGTTATTGTGACACCCTACTAGCGTACGACATCATTAGTAGATTATATATTATATTATATTATATCACATCATTAGGGCACTTTTTGGAATTCTACAATCTTAATCTAGAACATCTTCCTTACATTTTTGGGGCCCATTTTGCATTTGTGTTTTTCACAAATTGGCTCTGTTGTTCAAAGATGCCTCTGTAACTTTGATGCACGCGTCTTTGATGTGGGGGCGTTGATGTCACAACACACCTTTGCTCTGACACCCCTCCGTCATAGACGCAGTGTTGTTGACATTGTTGTTTGAGTTCTTGATTAGAGCAATGGGTTTCTCTGCTCCTCGTCAGAGGATGAGAGTGATAAGTGATATGTTTTATCGACATGGTTTATATAATTGTGTACAGTAGTGACAGTTAATTTAACATTGCTGATGATTGTGACTAAATTTACCAAGAATAAACATTTATATATGATATGGTCAGGACGTGAGTTTTGTTATGCCTTTTTTAGTGGAATTAAAAATGTCATGACACGGGTATGTCTTTAAAAATGATTTATAAATACAAATGATATAGAATTAAACACGAGTGTGTCACTTTTGTACATTTTGAAAAACTAATTTAACGCAATAAAGACAAATGCAGTCAGCGCCAGTCCTCCTGTCACAAAACTAAAAATTCAAAGCAGATTTACAATACTCTCTGGTATCAGAATGTGCTTTGAAATTACATGTTCTTTTCCTTTCTGTCATATTTCACTGCTCACGACCGCTTTGAAAAAACATCACAATAGTGTGGCCAGACAATTGACTTGTTTGTGCAGTCAAGGTCATAATTAGGCTTCTTCCTGGTGAGGAAAAAGGGTATTTTTACAGTTTCTGTATAATGGTGTCATTTAATTGAGGATCCCAAACATCCATTTAGATTTTTTATCCTGTAGACAATTACAAATATAACAGCTTCACTTCTTCAGCGTAGAAGTATTTCACAGAACCAAACCAACCCAGTCCACTACTCATCTATCACCTAGATTGCTCTCCATAGGCGGGTTGCTCTCCACGCTGTCTTATTCTTTAGATTAAACTGTGCCTGGCTGTCCTGGATGTTTGCTAGATGGTTCAGATTTTGATTATGACACCCTCTTGGTTCTAGAATTGTTTACATTGTATCCGTGGTGATGGCTACAAGCTAAAAGAGGAGAAAGTCAACAGCTTGACACGTGACTTTTAAAAAGCCGCCACGTAATCTCACTGACAGCCTCCGTGCTCTGCTCCATACATGGGCAGCTGAGAGTGACCCCCCCCCCCCCCAGACACCCCCGCCCCCCCCAAGACCCCCCCCCCAGACATTACACAGCGTGATGAAAGCAGTGCCACGCTGGAACGGGACCAGCATCCGTCTGCGATCGCTTTCAACTGTTCAGTCTGTTCAACTGTTCAAGGCCCTTCTCACCCCAGCCTCACACACACACACACACACACACACTCACACACGCACGCACGCACACACACACACACACACACACACACACACACACACACACACACGCACATGCACACGCACACACACACACACACACACACGCACACACACACACACACGCACACACACACACACGCACACGCACACACACACACACACACACACGCACACACCTACTTTAGTTTCCTGCTTCTCTTTCTCACATCTCCAATCGCCGAAAGTTTTGATCTAAGAGTCGAGTTAAACCACAGAAAGTAGAGGGGTGAAGCGGCTCTTTCAATATTAATAGCAGAGCCCTGCTGTGAGCCCGCGCCGAGAACAAAGTCACACAAGTTGCTTCTCAAGCGGGGCTCGAACCTTTAATGTTGTTATTAATTTCAAGAAATGAATACTGGAGATTATAACATCAAGGATGAAGAATGTGCTATACTACTGTACTCATCTTTTTATTCCAGCCTGTGTTGGTGTGTGTGTGTGTGTGTGTGTGTGTGTGTGTGTGTGTGTGTGTGTGTGTGTGTCTGTCTGCCGGTCGTTCTGCGCTGCTTTCAGATAAACATATCCTTTGGTTTGTGTGATAAGAGAGAGAGAGAGTCCGTAAGAAAAGGCCTGCGCCAGATGGGGTCAATTAATGGTTGCCTGATGTGGGAATGTGGTGATTCATTTTTTTTATGAGGAGTCCAATCAGTTCC
The DNA here is from genome assembly GCF_963989245.1 of Nansenia antarctica. NCBI lineage: Eukaryota > Metazoa > Chordata > Actinopteri > Argentiniformes > Microstomatidae > Nansenia > Nansenia antarctica. Next base: position 1,199,846 of record NC_137677.1, read on the forward strand.
CCTCACACAGATTATATTTCTTCTGTTCTACGATAGAAGTATTTTGGCCCTTGTAAAACCTCTCACCATCAGAGGTGAGGTACCGACCGTGCTGTCTTCCATTGAGTTCCTGTAGCAGCAGTTAGCCCACCACACCCCACCACACCCCCCTCTACTCTCCTGGATGTCTTCAGCTCCAACGTACTGCCATCTCGTGAGCTTAGAATGATAAGGTTCTATTTCAGTTTAGAATGATAAGGTTCTATCTCCGTTTAGAATGATAAGGTTCTATCTCCGTTTAGAATGATAAGGTTCTATCTCCGTTTAGAATGAGAAGGTTCTATCTCCGTTTAGAATGAGAAGGTTCTATCTCCGTTTAGAATGATAAGGTTCTATCTCCGTTTAGAATGAGAAGGTTCTATCTCCGTTTAGAATGAGAAGGTTCTATCTCCGTTTAGAATGAGAAGGTTCTATCTCCGTTTAGAATGATAAGGTTCTATCTCCGTTTAGGGCAGTTCAGAGATATTGAGCGTCAAAGTTTTTACATTCCATTATGTTTTGTGAGATGGAACCTTTGTATTTTATTAATTACTAACTGAAAAATGTCAACATTTTAAAAATAACACCACACAGGCATTAATAAACACCTAATGGATCAGATTATGTAAAAAAACTCAATTTTGACAAAAATGGAGATAGAACCTTAGAATTCTAACGTCACGACCCCTCTACTCTCCTGGGTGTCTTCAGCTCTAACGTACGGCCATCTGGAGATGCCTGGTAGGATGACAATGTTAGAGCTGTGTCCTTTCTCCGTTTCTCTTTAGATTTGGTTTACCTTAAAGACAGTATAACTAGTAAAAAAATATGACATTATCACCAGAAGAAGTGCAGTATTACTGTTGTCCACTGGCACTTGTAGAGTTTAGAAGCAACATGATGCTAATGAGAGAAGCTCTGTGGCTGAATGCAACAGATCCCTGGAACTCTGACATGACAATTCTGGCATAGGTCCATATGGCAATGCTTGTCTCATATCAATATGACGCAGGTGGGCATACATGGGGTGATTATAATTGTGCCCAAAACCAAAACATGTCTAAGTAAATTCCCTACAGTAGTCTCCCTGCGTAGTACATTAGCAGGCTCAATTAATACAGATAGAAAAGTGAATTAGCACCTGCTGTTCTGGTTTAAGAAGACAATATGTACAGAATAAGAAGAGTGTGTGTGTGTGTGTGTGTGTGTGTGTGTGTGCGTGCGTGCGTGCGTGCGTGCGTGCGTGCGTGTGTGCGTGTGTGTGTGTGTGTGTGCGTGCGTGCGTGCGTGCGTGCGTGCGTGTGTGTGTGTGTGTGTGTGTGTGTGTGATGTTGAGAGACAGTTTTGATGGTTTTGTATGTTTGGATAACCAGCTGGGTATTGTAGTTCTACTCTTGTTTCAAGTATTCATTCACTGAAATGGACAACGTCTCCTGGATAGACTTAACTTAAGTGACGCCTACTGAGCAAACAGTCATCTAGGGATGTCACCATAGACTTGTTGTGTTGGGGGAAACACAAGGTTATGTGGTGATATGTTTACAGCTGTCAGTCAATAACCTCTAGGGATTCAGATGAGACAAACTCTTGAGACGTCGCATCGCACCATTTGCGGTATCAAGGAGCAAATACTTCAGTTATGCAAGCCATCCGATTCTTTTTGATACCTCCCGTGCCGATACAAGCTGTCGCTCAGAATTTAACTCAGATGATCATATTTACAGAAAAGTTGCATCTCTCCGTCACTGGGGAGCAAAGGCAGCAACTCAAGTAAACTGTGAGTAAAGGCACACAACAAGAAAAAAACATGTTTTGAAGTGTTACGGTTTGTATTGCTTTAACGTGCTATTATGAGGTGGGATGAGAGAGACCCCATCTTTTTGCAGACATATTCTGTCAATATTTCTAGTCCTCTTTGCAGGTCTCAACATCTCAACATCAGAAATTCAACAGAGTGAAAAGTAGCTTTGGATTTTCTCTGCAGATAAATTGTTTGAATCAGGAGTGTAGGAATTCACTCAGCGAAAAATGCTTTTGGTGAAAGCGAGTAGAGGTGTCTTCAGTTCTCATTCTTTATTCTGAAGAGTGTTTTTTCCTTTCTGCCCCTCTCAGGGAGAGAGGGAGGGGGGGGGATTGGGATACCCTTTGTAGTAGTCACAGTGCTAAATCTCATTTGTAATGCTTATCAACGGGTTGGAGCCTCACAATAGCTAATGGGGGAAAACAAATCTGTTATTTGCCATGTTTATCATTTGATTAGCCCTCACATTATCCGTCTCTGTAATTAGCCTAATTAGCAGAGGGGCTTTCCGCTGAGAGTGTGATGTGATGTCTCCCTGAAGAAATGGGTTGAAAACTTACTGGCCTTTCTGAAACAGAATGGATGGCTTTCTGTCTGTGTCAAATCAAGCACACACTACCAGGGGGGGAAAGATTGTAATGACCACCACAGCCATATGAATAGCATTCTGGCATTGTCATGTTTTTGAATTCATAGCTACAATGCTATCTATCTCCTGTGACTCCACTGTCTGACTATGTGGGAGTGAGATAATACTTTGCAATTTAAAATGTTATGAAGTGGCAGTTTAGTTTTAAACGTGTTATCTGCTATCTCTATTAATTGCAGGATAAAACCCATGTACAGTAGGCAAATACACGTACAGATAAGTACTGTTGGTCGTGTAGATAGGAATCAATGTTACAGGATGTCACAGAGCTGATGTACAGAAACCGTTGGTGCCTCCTGTTGCTCTTCCCCACTCAACAAGTCCAGTCTAGTCTCACGGGGGAGACTAGAGACTCACTGCCTGCCTGTCTGCTTCTGTCAGGCCTGAGTCAGCCACCTCCTGTCAGGTCCCAGAGTCTGACAGGACAGCAGACAGACAGCACAGGTTATGACTGAGCTTTGACACAACAAACAGGGGGATTTTTTTCCCCACCGACCCTTTCTCTGTTATTGTCATGTCCAGGCTGTGTGGGGTGGGGGCGGGGGTGGGGGTGGGGGTGAGTCGGTGTTGTCAAGGCAGCATGATGGGAGTGATGGGACGGGGGTCACAACAGCAGAGAGGGAAGGCCGGTGCCAAGGAAAGGTGTGCAGCTCAGCCTCGTCACTGTCCTTGTAACTTCAACTGATGTTACCAAGTAACTCACAAAGGGGCGGCTGTGTCTCAGGAGGTAGAGTCGCGGTCTAATGATCACCAGATCGGCGGTTCGAGCCCCGGCTGGCCACATGTCGAAGTGTCCTTGGGCAAGACACTGAACCCCAAAATTGCTCCCAGTGAGCGGGCCAGCGCCTTAGTGTGTGAATGTCTGTGTGAATGGGTGAATGAGAGGCCGTTGTAAAGCGCTTTGGAGCAGCTTTGGAGCAGCAAAAAAGGCGCTATATAAGTGCAGTCCATTTACCATTTACCCAGCCCTTCGCTCCACATGTTCTGATGTGTACGGCACAGTAGGAGAAGCTGTGACCGAACCAAAGGGACTCTTTGACTGAACGTGGTGTGTGAAAGTCACGAGGAACATTTTCATCTGACTTTAATTTCTTCCCATTACAGCTAAATGAGCCTTCAACACATTTGATGCAAATAGGAATCAATTTTGACACGTTTGAATTGAATAGAACCACTTATGTAAGGGGAAAGACCCTCTGAGCAGTAATGATGATGCTAGGACACTGTGATGCTGCGTTGCATTTGAATAGCTGGCACACCACCAATCGTGAGCTTAGAATTCTAAGGTTCTATCTCCGTTTAGGGCAGTTCAGAGATATTGAGCGTCAAAGTTTTTACATTCCATTATGTTCTGTGAGATGGAACCTTTGTATTTTATTAATTACTAACTCAAAAATGTCAACATTTAAAAAAATAACACCACACAGGCATGAATAAACACCTAATGGATCAGACTATGTAAAAAACATTTTTTTTTACAAAAATGGAGATAGAACCTTATAATTCTAACGTCACGTGTTGTAGAGTGAGACTGCATGACACCTGTCTCTGAGGCAGAGGGATGGGAGCACAGCAGCAGTAATGGCATCATTTAAAAAGAATAGAACATAGAAGTATCTCTATCAAAACATACTCTTTCAGAGTGATACTAGAACATAGAAGCATCACTCAATCTTGTGTGTTGCGCAGATCATGGCGTTAGCAACAGAATGCCCTCGGCTTTGAACGAATCATGTAGCCCATCTCTCCATAATCACATGTTTGAAGAGGACCTAACGAGTGTTGTGTCTACACTGTGAGCAGAGATGTGCAGCTCATGTTAACGTGTTGTCTTCTAGCCCTCCCTCTCAAGTCCTATATGCTCTACATTATGCATTCACTTACTCTTCCTTCTGCTTCGTTCTGATATGAATATTGAGGATGGAAAGCACTTCCTACACACTACACACGCAGAGACACACAACACACACAAACACCCCTTACAAACACACTCTCTCTACAACTCACACACGCACACACACACACCGTGTGGGATGCATATGGAAGGCAGCTAGGCTACTGCGAGCCGCTACTGCTGCTGAGTGCAACCAGACGGCCCCATAAACAGTTGCTCGCCCTCACAGAGGAAGCCGTGTGAATGGAAAGGCAATTATGGTTGCCGGGGCGGCCACACGGATGACTCACACTCACAGGGGCTGTGACACCGTGTTTCACAGTTAGCTTTATGAGGGCACAGGATTGTACGGCCTGTCTTCACGTCGCCCCTGTTCCTGTTCCACTCTACGTTCCACTCAGCTGTCACTAAGAAACTGCTGCAGGTGATTTCTGCTGCAGCAGCAGTCGTCTCTCTCGTACCCACAGAGAGGGGACTGACTGTACTGTACTGAACTAGTAGCCCAAAATAGGGACACAGGAAAATTGGATTGTAACACAAAATGGCAAGGTTGAGGAGACTTTTTCCAAAAGAGACTTAATATGCTTTCTAGTAAACGTCCCAGAAACCTGGGGAACCCCGTCGTCACACTGGCGGAGGGAGGGAGTGAGTGGTTTGCTAGTCGCTAACAGTCGCTAACAGTCTCACACACACAGACACACTGGCTGACACACAGATATGCTCTATGGTTCAGTGTGGAATGTGTAGATTAGCAGAGTGCATGTTTATACTTGTATAACCAGCATGTGGGATCATATGAGTGGAGTGTTAGTGTGGCTATTACATGATTGTATGGCTAATCATATGACTCATGAGTCTTTTTTTTTTTTTGCTTTAATAATACATGAGCTGTGTTCAGGGTCAGAGGGTCCCCTTCAACAGCGAGCCCACAGGGCCTGGTTAACTGAAATGTTATGTTATGCTATGCAAGGCCTATGTTATGTTATGCTAGGCCTATGTTATGTTATGTTATGCTCTCCATGTATCTTAACATCGTTTCGGTCTTAATGGGTTGATAATTGATGTTCGGTTGACAGTAATTGACACATACTGTACAGTAGTCATTATATGATCTATTAACTGATGGCAAATAATATATTGTCATGCTGTAATAAACGGCATACATCTGATTCTGAGTTTCATGACGGTGCTTAAATTCACTCTTTGAAAAAACAACGCAGTCTACATTATTGTTTTCAAAAGTTTGAACAGATGTAGGTATAGGTTATAGTATAGTAGTATAGCTTACAACATGACCTCACGACCCCAAGGGTTAATGTATGAACCCTCACACATAAGACAACACCATGGCTCTGCATGCCTGACTCACTGACATGCTCGGCATCATGGGAAGGCAACCGTCTTTCCTCAGCAGCATATAGCAGTTCATTCTCATTTCATGAGTCACGAGTGCTGTTCATATTTCATATGAAACGTCCTCTTTCCTCTCCACCCTCTCTCAGTCAGCTGGTTTTCATGTCAGTCCAAAAGAGGGGTTAACGTGGGCTAAATGTGAACTGAAAGTGCTCTAAATGAATGAATGAATGAATGGTCTTTATTGTCATTAATACAGTACAGGTACCATACAACGAAATTTAGGAGGGGGGGCTCCCCTGGTGCTTGGAGAAAAGACTAAAAACAAGAGGGCCAAGGGTAAAATAAAAAAGGGAAAAGAGCTGGTTTACATAAATAAAGGCTATGTACACTAAAGTGAAAATTACTACAGAAATGTAAAGAATTATATTATTAATCGGTCACTTACTCAATTAAATTTATTTAACCCCTTCATTAGGGAATCATCACTCTCTCTTGTTTCCCAAGAGGACACATTTAAATCAATTGAGCCGACATGCTAAAACCATACCCTTCATAGTGTGTCCTTTATGGGCTGTGTTAAGGAGCACCTAGCGCTCAAACCCCGGAGCAGAGTAGTGTACTTAAAATCACCACCGAGCTACCGCGCTCCCGCTCCACTGAGCAACAATCACAACAACACTTAACAAAGACACAAGAGTAGTGGGGATAGAAGTTGATCATACTTTGTCTGGCAGCAGGGTTTTTTCTTGGTGAATTGAGGGGTAGTCGGTGTTGGCTGGTAGGGAGAGGCGGGTCGGGGGGGGCAGGGGGGGTTGAATTAGCACTCATATGCTATGTGACGCAATGTTCAGCGCAGGCAGTCAGCCATGCGGATAAAACAGCTTTAAAAATGAAAGGTTCCCATCTGCGAGCGGCCGTAGCCCAGCCCTCCCTGACCTCTTAGACAGCTGGTTGAATGGCTGAACGGGCTAATGCGACATTACACAGACGAGAGCCTGCCCCCCCCCCCCCGCGCGCGCGCTCCGCTGTTTGGAAACAGGGCAGAGTTAAGAGTTCAAGTGGTCATTATGGATCCCAAAATGTTTTTATGCGCACGAGGGTAAATATTTTAAAGTGCCGGAAGGTTGACTGCATCACATGCAACGTGTTGACATATTAATAAAAGCGAGCGGGCGGGCTGCTTGCTTGGAGCTCTTCCAAGTGCTGAATGTTTCATATTAGAAGTGCAACACCAGTGTCAGGGTATGAGAAGGTCTAGAGAGAGTCGTGTTTTAAAAATGCAGCCGTGGTGAACAGAGCAGCTGTGTGACAGGATCACCTCCACGTTAACTAGAGAGAAGAGATGGTGATGTCTTTATGGACGCTGCTGCTTACACAGAAGACTTTCTCTCCTAGACAGTCGTGGGGCGGCTGTGTCTCAGGAGGTAAAGCCGCTGTCTAATGATCGCAAGGTTGGCAGATCGGCGGTTCGAGCCCCGGCTGGCCACACGAACCGCTGATCTGCCGACCTTGTGATCGTTAGACGGCGACTCTACCTCCTGAGACACAGCCGCCCCATGGGGAAGCCGTTGAAAATGGCCTCTTGGTTTTCGCTGCTTAGTCCAGCTGAGGAGATGATGGATGTCGTGGAATGAGTCAGACCCCCCAGGGCAGCGGTGACCTCCTGACCCTGCTAGTGGCCTCTGTGGGGACCAGTGACTTGTTAACCTCACACTGGGATGTTGAGAAGCAAGCAACCCCTGCGATGTCGACTAGTGGCCCATGATTCTGTTCCTCCTCCCTCGACAACCTCAGAACAGAACTTGTCTGTGCCATACCACAACACAACATGCACTACAGAGACAAGGTGGTCAGATCCACCTGCTCCTTCTGCTGGCTGATCTACCTTCACATTGGGAGTTTACACAGATCACAAAGAGGGTTAAGTTGTTGTTCAGCTCTGAATCACGGTGACAGAGAATGGAGTCTCGTGATTTTGATAACATTTACAATAAAATGTTTACCATTTAGTAGACGCTTATCCAAAGCGATTTACAATTACAGATTACTGGGAGAGTCCCGCGGGAGTAACTTAGGGTTAAGTGCTTTACGCAAGTGCACACTAGTGGTGGTGTTCCAAGGTGGGTCTTGAACTCATGACCTTCTGACCTCACTAGCCACTAGGCCACCACTACCTCTGACAATGTCCTCTTCTATTAGAATGATCTAGAATCTAGAATGATGCCTTTGTGTTTTGTTCTGCGATTGTTACATAATCCAATTTAAAAATAAACCGTTGTCACTCTGTGGTGGATAAAGACAGATATTGGATTGATGTGGAAAATGATCTTAGGTAAGGAAAGTCTGTCAGGGATGCTGTGTGATGTGGTAACTGTCCTCATTGGCATTCAGTGTGTCCACACACACACAGCAGTCTCCTTATCCTCTTTAATCCAGCCTCCCTATTACAGGTCAGGGGTCATGGATGTTTTAGTTTGGATGATCCGCTTTAGTATATCACACAAAGGGCAACGATGGGATGGCGGTAAGTTGGGGGAAAAAGTGTATTCAGAGCCCAACACTTCCAGCGTGGAGACTATCCGACACCTGAGGTTTTATTATGAAATACAGATACTAGAAACGTCTAGAATGACTCATGTTGTTGACCCACGTTGCAGCTTTTGATTATGGATAATGATTTGAACCACAACCACTGTCAACATACACTAGATACGTTTGTAGAACAGTATATTTTCTGGGGCAACAAGCAGAATAAGCCTGAGAAACACCTTTAATCTGATCTGGGTTAATCTTAGTCGCCGCAGGTTGCTTCTCAGAAGGATATACAGACATGAGTGTGGGCCTATCCAACACCACATTATGCTGTAAACGTTTTGGCCAATAGACTTCAGCTTCAGATAAACGGGGGCTAGAATCGGTTGTGTTAAACACGAGTGTGATAAAGTGAGTTTTATTCACACAGGCGAACGGCTCCCTTTAATACATGTCTTATTGAAGCATTTGAGGAGGGATGAATGGGAGCGTTTAGTATTGAAAGGACAGGTGGGTGTGAGGCTGGAGCTCACGGTAGAGAAACACAGAGAGGAGAGGAGCAGCAGAGCATCAGCGGTAAGCACCATTCAAAGAAGGCAGGAGGAGGAGGAGGTGGAGGAGGAGGAGGAGGAGGAGGTGGAGGAGGAGGAGGAGGAGGAGGAGGGGGAGGAGGAGGGGGAGGAGTAGGAGGGGGAGGAGGAGGGAGAGGAGGAGGAGGAGGGGGAGCAGGAGAAGGAGGAGGAGTAGGGGGAGGAGGAGGAGGTGGAGGAGGAGGAGGAGGTGGAGGAGGAGGAGGAGGAGGAGGAGGAGGAGGGGGGGGGAGGAGGAGGAGGAGGAGGAGGAGGGGGAGGAGGAGGAGGAGGAGTAGGAGTAGCAGGAGGATTTGAGCAGATATTAAAGGATGATTGTGCGTGGGCTTTCCTCTGTGCTCCGCAGGGAGAATGTAAACCCTGCATCAGTCAGACAGGGATGATAAACACAGGAGCAGCACAACACAGAGACACAACAACACCAACAAAAAGAAGGAAAGGGGGGAAAAAGCATGATATATAAATAGTTCAAATATTTCAAGTGATTTCAAAATGTTGATGGTGAAATAACAGCTGTTTGTGGCCTCAGTTAGCAGCACAAGTTGTTTTACTCCTCAAGCTGTTGCGGCTTAACAATTCTTGTTTTACATCATAACTAGGTTATGGATAACAAAAAAAAAAGAAGAAACATAAGGCCATGCGAACTTGATTAATTGTTTAAGGGATTTCATTTTCAGCGAGCGAGTGCTGTAAAAAAATTACAAATAAAAAAACAGAGTGTATCGAGTGTAATAACCATCTTGGATGGATAAATATGAAAAGTATGAGAAATATTATGCTACATTTCAGTGTTTTAAACGCATTAACATTAATGCATTTGGGGTCCCTAAGCGAGGTCTTGGCTTAAGCCAAGTTTGGTGATGGAAAGGTGAGACAGTTGTTATTACCTCGTTATGCTGTTTATAAGTCATTTACCCAAATCCAGGGGTAGGCCTATACAGTGTACATTATTTGAAAGTATTGGGAAAATGACAGACTTTGGTTTGAATGAAAATGCTGCTATTAAATGATTAGCTATCGGCCATGTTTGACCTGAAACGTCAAAAATATTTTTCAACAGAATCTTTTTATAGGCAGAACAGGGTCATTTACAGAGCCTAAAGAGAGTTATCAGACCCCTTCACTCTTTCCACATTTTGTTGTCTCGACTCAATTTAAAATTGATTAAAAAAAAATGTTTTGTCATCAATCCACACACAATACTCCAAAGTATTACAACGTTTTTAGATACAGTATATGCAAATGTGTTAAAATTGAAACACAGAAATACCTTATGTACACAAGTATTCATACCCTTTGCTATGACACTCTTAAAATGAGCTAAAATGCAAAAATGTCATCCACAAATCACTCAATAAGTTGAATTGAGTCCATCTTAATGCAAGGATAATGGTTCATGTAATATCGGAATCAATATCTTTGTTTTTATAGGGTGATATCTGATTTGCATAGGAATCAATCTACACACTGTAGATTAGGATGGCTTTTTTATTCCTTCCCTTTTGGATCCAATATATGTGATGTTATTTCTGTTCTGTACATGTGAACTGGCACCATGCTTGCGTTGGTAATAGATGACAGCAACTCTGTGGCCTTAGCATGATTTTTTAATCAATCTTGCTCTTATTGTTTCAGAAAATGTTGTATTCAGTTTGTGGTCATCACAGGTTGTGTTCCAAGGAAGCTCTCCTGTCTGCAGTGTAGCTCATTAAATATTACAGCAGCATAACCAGCCAGATAATCTGCTCTATATTCTGAAAGGCTCCTTGATGAATGTGTTCCTCATTAGCCCATTAACACACCACCCCAGACACGCGTAACGAGGCCATAGGACCTAACACATATATTGGCAGACGATTGGTCGCGAGGGCAGCTCAGACGATTGGTTGCGAGGGCAGCTCGCTATCGACATTCAATCCTCAAGTGGAAAACATTTAGTCATCGAAGAAGCATCCCTGTGATATCATACGCCGTGTGACATATGGTGCGATGGCCTTGAGCCAACACCGCTGACCCAGGCTTCTCTCTCTCTCCCATCAGTTACAGAGTGGGATATCACCACCTCCCAACATCTCAACTTTTACTCTAAGCAGGTCAACTGTGGTCACTCTACCTCTCCACCTCTATAGAACGGCATGTAGAGGCCTAATCATGGTTCAAAACGAACCAATCCCAAAACGTCCCTCTACTGGCCAGCAGTGGGACTCCTGGTGTTGGTTGTGACGGCAGAGGGGGGTGCTGGGAGCAGAGGGGGGTGCTGGGAGCATGGTGCCAGGGGGGGGAGCTGGGAGCATGGTGCCAGCCTCTGGCCCCGGTCCAGAGCTCCTGAGCTCATTGGCAGAACGGGCACTCCACCTCCTCCTATTACACAGGGATCAGATATAAAATTACAAGTTCACAAATGGCTCTTTATCCCAGCCCACTGGCACTGCGGAGGGATTTCGAGGAAAGATTAACATTGGCGTTGTTATGGCGTTGGTAGAGTTGAGCCGTGTCTGTTGAGAGATCCTCTACCTTTGAAACGAACGGCCAGCCTTGGAATAAAGATGGATGGGTTGAAGCGTTTAAGCTCAATTGCAACAATTGAATGTCAGCTGACTCTTATCTTTCCTCTTGATAATTCTAAAGGGATTAGGCTACTACAGTAGAGTGATTTTATTGAGTGATTTAAAGTGGGACCTCTTACCGTTCCAATGTTTATATGATTCTCTGCATTGCAAGAGAAGTCTTCACAGTGTGTATTAGATCAAACTATGCATCTGTTGTTTTTTGCAAGTGTGATTACATCAATCCAAAGTAAATATAATCCAACAAGCATTCTCCTCTGTGCTGCACTCTCAAAGCAGACTGAAAGCTCACCGTCGGTCAAGTCAAAGTAATTATCTGTCAAGCAGATCCCTTCATTTATCATTAACACTTCGTCACAATGCAAATGCAAAACCTGTGCAAACAATGGTGAGATCCCATGCAGCGCTTACTGTACTAACACAGCTGGAAGTTAATAGGGAAAGCATTAAAACAACCATCAGGCAATTTAGTGACACTTTGGGGCGCCTCCACATCCTAGCAAACAGAGACTCACCTGTCCTTCTCACAGTAGTCCTATTTACCTATTGTAAAGTGCTTTGAGTTGCTTTTCATGTACGAAAGGCGCTATATAAATAAAGCTTTACTTACTTACTTACTTACTAGTCTTACTTCTACTGTGAATGTATGAGTTTCTACTGTGAATGATACGACATCTGAGGGTGACATCATCTAACTGTAGCGTCTTTCTCCGCAGAACCATGTGGAACACACCCAACAGTGATGGTGAGCAGGGGGGGCAGGTGACTGCCAGGATGGAGACCACCCCGGCGATGGGAACCCCCAGTATCTCCGTATCCCAGCAACAGGCGCCCAAGAAGTTTGCCCCTATGGTCGCCCCCAAGCCCAAATTCAACCCCTACAAACCACCGGGAGACTCTGACATTGGAGGTGAGTTTCTACCTCTGCATGGCACATCCGTGTCTGTTTGTAAAACAACATAACTTTCTTAAAATAAAGCTCTCGTCATGTGACGTCATTCCTGGCTGGTGGTATTTGGTTATTGGCAACCAAATCCAAAACTGCTGAAAGCTCAACCTCAGCCAGGGTCTTTATGTGCAGTAGGAGAGCAGTGAGACAACTAGAGAGACCTCTCTAAGACCTCCTTTCATACAGTTTCACTACACTAACACTAAGGCTACATGCAGCTAACAAAGTGTGAGTCTGGAAGCCGTGGGGCTCTGGACAGAGAGTGTTGCTAGCTTCTATGCAGCGCAGAGCTCAGAGCTGGCTCACGGCCAGGGATCTGGGTTCATATAATGGCCACATTCACAGGGGTCTTGGAAGGGCACATTCCACCACAGAAATGTGTCCCCAGTATCAAACTACAGCTCTGATTAACCTGGCAGATGCCCTTAGTACGTATGTCCACCCTCTGCCAAAAGCCTGGCTGGTTTGATGACGGCTGTGTCTCAGGAGGTAGAGTCTCCGTCTAATGATCACAAGGTTGGCAGATCGGCGGTTCGTGCCCCGGCTGGCCACATGTCAAAGTGTCCTTGGGCAAGACACTGAACCCCAAAATTGCTCCCAGTGTGCGGGCCGGCCGGCGCCTTGCATGGCAGCTTGCCACCATTGGTGTGTGAATGGGTGAATGAGAGGCCGTTGTAAAGCGCTTTGGAGCAGCAAAAAAGGCGCTATATAAGTGCAGTCCAGTCCATGATGACAAGTGCTTTGAAACAGACAGGAACTGATTAGGAGTTGCGCTTATTTTGTGTTTGTGCATTTGTACTTTTCATATGCCCATGTCTGCTGCTTTTCTCTGTGCAAACAATGACATTGTGTTTCTTTGTAGAACATGCATGTGCCTTGTCCAACCTTTGTTGTTGCAACGTAAGCCACGCATGTTCTACGCTGATCTGGTTCTCTGCTACATTCTGCTTACACTTCATTACGTGGCCCGTTGGATCCATTACCATGACTTCACTTGATCGAAAAATAACAATAATATGACTTCAAAATGAAGCTGATATCCATTAAATTTCTGTTTGAATTTCTACGCTTCTTTCTTTTCAATTTCTATGCTCTGAGGCTTAGCCCTTACACAGCATCTATCAGGTTTGAAAACAGGAGCCTCCTGTCATTTCATCTTTACCAACTGGGTGTACAGTCATTTGGAATGAATCTCATAAATATATTTGTACACGACCGATGTACAAAGGTTCAAAGTCTTATGTAAATAATGTCTTGTGTTTACCGGCAACAAGCGCTTGTCCTGTTTCTCCCCTTCAGAAAGGAACAGAGACACTCATGTTATTGGATATCGCCACAGCCGATGGTGGCTATGAAGCCCCCCCCCCCCCACACACACACACACACACACACCGCACACACACACACACACTCCCCACACACACACACACTCCCCCCACACACACACACACACTCCCCCCCCACACACACACACACACTCCCCACACACACACACACTCCCCCCACACACACACACACACTCCCCCCCCACACACACACACTCCCCCCCCCCCCCACACACACACACCCCACGCACACACACACACACCCACACACACACACACACACACCCTCCCCACACACACACACACACACACACACACACTCCCCACACACACACACACACCCCCCACACACACACACACACCCTCCCCACACACACACACACACACACACACCCACCCCCCCCCCCCCCACACACACACCCTCCCCCTGCTCCACCCTCCACTGCCCACCCAAGGTGTTGGGTCTGGTGCCGGGGTTGGGTAGGGCTAAATGCAGCAGGCCTCTCCTATGTCCATATGAGCTTAATATGACATGTAGAGGTTAGGAATGCAACCCAGGGTTTTCTGAAGGAGATAAGAGAGAGACCCTCACTATGGGACACACACACACTGTGTCCCTGTTAGACTTCTATACAACCAGGCCAGGTACAGGTGACGCTTGCAGGCACACCCGTTATATCCAGTGAAGCGCTCTTCTTCATGAGCTCAGAGCAAGTACGTGAGTTTAGAATGATAAGGTTCTATCTCCGTTTAGAATGATAAGGTTCTATCTCCGTTTAGAATGATAAGGTTCTATCTCCGTTTAGAATGATAAGGTTCTATCTCCGTTTAGAATGATAAGGTTCTATCTCCGTTTAGAATGATAAGGTTCTATCTCCGTTTAGAATGATAAGGTTCTATCTCCGTTTAGAATGATAAGGTTCTATCTCCGTTTAGAATGATAAGGTTCTGTCTCCGTTTAGAATGATAAGGTTCTATCTCCGTTTAGAATGATAAGGTTCTATCTCCGTTTAGAATGATAAGGTTCTATCTCCGTTTAGAATGATAAGGTTCTATCTCCGTTTAGAATGATAAGGTTCTATCTCTGTTTAGAATGATAAGGTTCTATCTCCGTTTAGAATGATAAGGTTCTATCTCTGTTTAGAATGATAAGGTTCTATCTCCGTTTAGAATGATAAGGTTCTATCTCCGTTTAGAATGATAAGGTTCTATCTCCGTTTAGAATGATAAGGTTCTATCTCTGTTTAGAATGATAAGGTTCTATCTCCGTTTAGAATGATAAGGTTCTATCTCCGTTTAGAATGATAAGGTTCTATCTCCGTTTAGAATGATAAGGTTCTATCTCCGTTTAGAATGATAAGGTTCTATCTCCGTTTAGGGTAGTTCAGAGATATTGAGCGTCAACGTTTTTACATTCCATTATGTTTTGTGAGATGGAGCCTTTGTATTTTATGAATTACTAACCAAGAAATGTCAACATTTAAAAAAAATAACACCAGACCACACAGGCATTAATAAACACCTAATGGATCAGATTATACATTTTGACAAAAAATTGAGATAGAACCTTATAATTCTAACAGGTAGCAGGTGTGCGCAAGGTGACGATGGTCAAACTCGTCTGAACTGCCGTATTCAAATAGAGACAACCTCCTAACACCCCAGGGGAACAGGGAGCCCCCCCTCCCAAATGTCGTTGTTTGGTACCTGTACTATAGCAATGACAATAAAGACCATTCATTCATTCATTCATTCATTCATTCATTCAGTTAAGTAGTAGCTCGGAGAACACTTCCGTACGCTTCGGACAGTATGGGTCTGTCATGGCTGTCCCAGATGCCCACCACTGCCATGGCAGTATCAACCTTTTAAACACTGGCCTACTATATATGGGACGGGTGCTATCTGCCCGCAAGTGTCACAGCAGGCATGTACCAGGTGTGATTGGTTCTTGATCTTTAGCCAATAGGTACACAGAGAGAGTGCCCCTTAGTCGACTGAAAGAGTACCCTTCCCAGCTACTGCTTTGCACTTTGGTATAATTAGTTAATTTCCTTTTAAAAGAGTATTATTAGGTATTTGTTGAAGTAATAAGAGTGTTCTTTCACTCACTAATTGGCTGATAGCAGCTCTATTTTATATTGGTTTCCATAGTTACACAGTGTGGGTTTTTTCCAGTCCTAAAAAGCTTCTTGCTGATTAGAATTATGACTTACACTTTATCTTTGCATTAAAATGGTCATAATTAAGGCACTCTATTTTGGTATATTTTACAGTTAAAAGATGAGTTCAAGGTCTGCTTTTTTTTTTCTTCTGCTACGGCCTTGAGTCTCTTTGATGGTTAGAGAGAGGGGGAGAGGAGCCGGATCTTTGTTCATGATGTAAAGTCATTTAAAGTGGTGGGCAGATTTAAATAAAGTCAGGCATAAAGGGAGGCGAGCTATCACATCTCCCATCTTTAAAGGGACAGGCAGGCCAGATGTTTTCACACAGTGTAGTAGGCAGAACACAGAACACTTGATTGAACCGTTGATATTACCATGGTAATACGTTACAAATGTGATGTGTGTTGACTCGGGCGTGAAGTCATATGTAAAGACTGTTGTGTAAAGACTACACTCTTGAACGCAGCCCCTATATGACACACTAAAGAAGTGGAGAGTACAGAGTCCACTTTCCCTCTACTGTATTAGCCTGGTAAGGCAAGAATGCATGGTTTGCTAATGCGTATTCTCTAGTGTTCAACAGAGAGAGCCTAGTGTTACTTTCCGTCAACATTCTGGACATATGAATTGTGTTGAAGGTATTAGAAATCCATTCTGTATCTCTTCTAAGTTGATTTTACCCCGGAAATGTCGTTAGAAAGATGTTGTTAGGGACTAAATATTTAATCTGTTGATGCTTTACTGATGCAGGACTAGTGGAATCATCTAATCAGCCTATAGTAGGTGTGCGATGATGATGAACTAAATTAAGACATGCTTAAACACTTCCTGGTTGCTTCTAGAGTGTTCTTATAGAGAAGCTAGATGTCAGAGAGCTGAACCTGTCCTATAGGAGCTCCAGAGGCTTACTCAAACCTGATGAAACATCTTACAGAGTTGTCTCTCACCTCACCCCCTCCGCTGAAGCCCCTGATCTCATACACAGCGAAGCCCCTGATCTCAGACACAGCGAGGGCTTTGGCTGCGTACGCCTAGACAGCTGCCCTCCCCTGCATGTAAAGAAGGCCATGGCACCCTCTGCTGTAAGGTGGTTAAACCACTTGTAGGATGCAATCTTTACATTCTTACATTGCCGCCATTGGTGTGTGAATGTGTGTGTGTGAATGGGTGAATGAGAGGCTGTTGTAAAGCGCTTTGGAGCAGCTTTGGAGCAGCAAAAAAGGCGCTGTATAAGTGCAGTCCATTTACCATTTACCATTTATCCAAAGCCACTTACAATAAGTACAAGTATGTCTAAGTAAATGAATCAACTATACAACAACAGTCTTCCTAAGTAAAACCTTGACAGAACAAGTGCCATCATCGTCATTCACAGTGCTAGAGAAAGGAATTTATTTGTTTGTATTTGTAAGGGCTAGGAGATGTGCCATGCCCTAAAGAGATGCGTCTATGGCCGATCTTTATAGGAAGACTCTCCACAAGAAATGTATTGATGTGTCCTTCAGTGTAGTGAAAGGCTGGTTACAGCCAAAGTAGGGAATTGAGAGAGTAGCTTTGCTGTGGGAGGAACAGTAGTATCTAACAGAACACATCTCTTCCTGTGTGAGTGTGTCCGGCCAGCGGGCCCTGTGTTGGGACGACTTGTGTAGGGAGGACTTGTGTAGGGAGGACTTGTGTAGGGAGGACTTGTGTAGGGAAGACTTGTGTTGGAAAGACTTGTGTAGGGAAGACTTGTGTAGGGAAGACTTGGGGTAATCATGTCACCGGGCCTCATCTCTCTCACAGATCTCCCAAGTGTGGGAAACTGGGACTCAACAGTTCATTCCACGGTCAGGAAAACAGGGTGAGACAATAGTGCCCTCGATTTAATCTGGTGCATGACATGGAGTCATTTGAACTGTATCAGTGTAATGAAAGTCAGTGTGTCTGAGTTATTGAATTGTTAGGCTAGAGGTTGCTTAAACAGTAGGAGATGTGGGAGGCGGGTTCCTTCAGCAGGTCTGATCTATAGAAGAACATATAAGAGTACTGTGGTGCTGGGTAAGAGATGGAGAGAGGTGTGCGAACTAGTCCTGCACCCACACTCTCATCACTTTTAATCAGAATATTAATTGTTTGTGTAATGTGTTGTGGGTTTTCTATCATATAAATGAGGAACTGATTACTTGTAGCAATGTAAACATATTGAGCAGTCATTCTTAATTTAAGAATGGCACATTATGTTGTTACATTACTCTGTCCTTCTCAGACATATTCACCCAAACTATTGATGGTTCTATTTTCATAGAACCATTGTCAGTACAGGATATGTTTCTGGAAAGTTCTCCCTTCTGTAGCAGTATGGTAGAGGAGCTTCTAGTAAGGAGGGGGTCCAGGAAGCGTTGCTGTGTCTGGCTGTGCTGCTCAGGCCCCCATGGGACTCTGTGGTTCGCACTTCTGCAAATGATACGGGTAACGGTACTTTGTAAAAACACACAGACCAACTCCCTCTTAATCTGCTAACCATAACAGCCTGCCTTGCATAATATCTATTTACACCCTGACCACACTATAACATCCTACGTCAGGAATTAGGCCTACCAAAGATGCCCACACAAAACCACACAGAACCACACCACTTCTGCACATGAGCAGGCAGCCATGTCATTGTCTGACCAGTGTCTCTCTGCGTCGTTACTCTGCAGGTTTGTTTAGTTTTTTAACAGTTTAGTATTTACCTTTTGATCACGCTTTGAGACATTTTACCACACGCAGTAACAGTAAATGTTGAAGGTCAACTATTATTACAAAGAGATTATTAACTGTTCAGGTATTTCTCTTTCTCTTTGAGCTGAACTTGAAACCAGATGAAATTCATCTAAGAACTGTCGAGGCCGCGGTACAGAGAGGAGAAGTTCATTAGACCGACATTACAGGAATAAGCACGGCGCTACAGCGAGCTAATTGACTTTGTAAAGATAACTGAGTATGTCAATTATCTGACCGCGGGTATTTCTAAAGAAAGAAGCACATAATGTGAGATAAAGCTTTAATGGCAATAACTACTCTGTCAAAAGACCTATAATTACCTGTCTTATTGCACGGCTAATGAGGTTCTGAATTGTGAGGTAAATTTAAAATGACAATTTGGAGGGAAGATTCAGGTTGGAGAGATATATTTCTATGTTGGTCAAAGCTTTATTATCTCTCGTCATGTCACAAGGTTAATGTCTTGGGTCAGTCTGTTGAATTACTTAGCAGTGCTACAGTATGTAGTGTATATGCAATACATGTAGGCTACTCCCTGCATGTGAAAAGGAAATTGGATGTAACAAGAGGAAGCGCAGGCTTCCTTGTTTTCTGTTGAACGTCCATCGCTATGCTTTCATAATCATCGACCTAATATACAGATATAGTACGTTCATGCCATTTACATGTAGGTGAATGAGTCCTTTCCTCATGCGTGTTAAAAAAACAAACTGTAACAAACTGTAAAAACAGGAAGTTGATTATTCCGTTGATAACAACAAATAACAATGAAAAGTAAGAAAGAAGCAGCTCCTGCTTTACATAGTTTCCAGACAGCGTTGCTTTGAAATAACATGTGTCCCCTATATACTGTGTGAGTACGTTGAGACCAGATTAAATACGTTGGATAGCCATCTATCTCTTCATGGCTTAGGGCACGTCATGTCATCCTCAAGCATCTGATAACGTTTGACAATATAATCTAGTTTGAAGGACATGCATTTCCTGATGTATTGATTTAGATTATGATACGGTGATGCACTATATTGATTATCAGTCTAATGTTATGTCATTATTGTCTGCATTTGTTGAACATTTTCAAAAGTGTTGTGGGTCAGTTTGATGGTGAGATGTAGAGTGACAGTCATTTTAAAATGTTGACATTTTTGAGTTAGTAATTAATAAAATACAAAGGTTCCATCTCACAGAACATAATGGAATGTAAAAACTTTGACGCTCAATATCTCTGAACTGCCCTAAACGGAGATAGAACCTTATCATTCTAAGCTCACGATTTACTGTACCAGAACAATAGAACCTGACTGAGGCTCTCACAGACGAGCAGAAGGTTTAAAGGTCTGATAAACGTTTCAGGTTGTTTATTTAGTAACACGTAGGACCCCCTACGGCTTGGTATTACACGTGATGTGGGTTGACCTGCTCCCTAGAGAACCTGAGAGTTCCAAAACATCGGAAACGGTCATGAAAAAAAGGCGTTTTAGGGTTTAAAGACCTTGGTCTTCAGGGACTTGGGTTTTGAATGACAGCTATCTCACCCCTCTGCTTTTTCCTCGCACCCCTGATGATAATGTGTACAAATATTTCATGGACTACTCCCTCAAACCTGCTCTCTAGTGATACCTCATAAATGGTAAATGGTAAATGGACTGCACTTATATAGCGCCTTTTTTGCTGCTCCAAAGCTGCTCTAAAGCGCTTTACAACAGCCTCTCATTCATCCATTAACACACACATTCACACACCAATGGCGGCAAGCTGCCATGCAAGGTGCTGGCCCGCTCACTGGGAGCAATTTTGGTGTTCAGTGTCTTGCCCAAGGATTGTGATCATTAGACGGCAGCTCTACCCCCTGCGCCACAGCCGCCCCACATCTAACACACAAGCGTTAACCATCAGAGCCCATAGAATGCAAGCTAAATGAAGACAGTCATCTGTCACTGGATGTGATTAGATCCGTCTTCCTGCAGACAGGAAAAGTGGCAAGTTGAGACAACTGACATTTAGCGTGACCTGTCCCCAAGTACGCCTGTCCCGGATTACATGATGACTAATTAATATTAAATCATAGGAAGGATCATAGAAGGTTGACCCCACGTTATGTAGAACCATCACTTTCAAAATGTGCGTAAGCACTCTAGTGTATCAGACACCGTTTTTTTTCTTCAGCAGTGTTTTATTTCTGCCTAGAAAGTAAATGACAGTGTCAGTTAGTATTTGAGTACGCTCTGCAGATTCTCACCTTTGCCCTCCTCATACTGCTGTCTCTTAGACATCAGCTGGTGATACTGAGAAAGCACATTCTGCATTTAGAAATGTGCATTCGCCATAAAGCACCACGGTAGAACAGGAACCGGAACTGGTACGGACCGTGGCGGTGTGAAGGTCCTGTGTGGCCCTGGCCTCTGTGGAAGTCCCATTAGTGGAGGTAAATAAGATAAGGGCAATATAAGGCTAATATAAAATGAAGTCGGTCTTGATTACTTAACGATAAGTAATGTTTACCCTGTAGTTATGTGTTTTTTATTCTACCTTGATGTCGTTTATGCAATGGACTAAAATGGTAAATGATAAATGGACTGCACTTATATAACGCCTTATTCCCAAGTGCTTTACAACGGCCTCTTATTCACCCATTCACACAGCAATGGCGGCAAGCTGCCATACAAGGCGCTGGCCCGCTCATTGGGAGCAGTTTGGGGTTCTATGTCTTGCCCAAGGACACCTCGACATGTGGCCAGCCGGGGCTCGAACCGCAACCTTTTGATCATTAGACGGCGGCTCTACCTGCTGAGCCACAGTCACCCCAAAACATTTTTCAGAGGAGGAGGTGACAGACAGACAGTCTTTAGACAGACAGGGACCTCCCTTTGTCCACCACTTACGGATCCTAAAGGATCAGGTCTTAGATGCTCATGGCTTTAAGAAGATCTGATACATGGAGGAAGAAGGACAAACTAGATGTCTTAATGAAAGAGAATATGTCCTGCAAAGCACCAAACGTTAGACGATGGAGGTCTGCTCTTCCATGCAGGTCTGCCACTGCAACCTCTCACAACTGTACTTGAGTGATTTTTCAGTGATAGATAAGTGATCGATGATTAGTGTCAGCTCACTACCCTCAGGGACGTGTCTGGGTAACTGCCCCCTGAAGACGGAGTGTTAAACACAATGTTTAGGACAAACAGGAGGTCAGACTCTGACTGGGGAGCCAGTTGGCACGCGGCACTTACTTTTATAAAAGATGTTCCTTTAAACTGTTGGATGAGAATATCCCCCCATGACATTACCAACTGTTACTGTGAACTGCACTTTGTTGAAGTTATGCTTCCAAAATAAAGTTAATCTTAGCAGTTATTTTGGATTAGCATTTTTACTTAGTTAGTATTCTGCTTTCTACTTCAAATGAATGCCCTAAAAAATTATGAATATGTACTATAGTATTTTGTTTCCCAATTCACTTTGTCTGTAAGTTGATGGTGTATGAAGAATATCCGATATTTATAATATATATCCAATATCCACATTTTAATTTTGAATTCATAAAATCTATAAAAAAGCCTCTTCTCTCTTATTTAGGGTCAACATTTAAAACACATTTTAAAAAAAAACACTAAAAGAAAAGTATGTACAAAGTCTGGCATATGGCATAAAACATCAGGATTCTAAACACTGTGATGACACGGTTTCAATATGTCAAACGGTAAAATGTAAATCAGAAAAACAGGGTCAGACATGAGACAGTAATTGAAGCTAAGATGGTATACATTGTCTCCCGTCACCAAAATCAACTACTGTATGTTGGAGATTACAGTGTTGTCATTTTATGTTTTACGACATGCCCCTTACACTCTCCAACAAGACACTCACTCCAAATACCTTCCAAACCATAATAAAGTATGTTACCACTATGCAGATTTACTGTACGGTAATCAGAGAATAGATTGTGTGACATTATTACAGTGTTTTCCTGGGGTGTCTAGCCCCTGATTATCATGTTTGATTGGTTTTGTCCTCCAGGATAATCGTATAGGTCAAAGACAACATATGGAACACATCTTTGCATAAGGAATCTTTACAGAAACCCACCAATTGTCTGTCTCTAAGCAATCGAGAAGTGTTAACATCTGCATAAGCTGTTTCCCTGCTTGACTGGCCAGAAGCAAACTGACTACCGGTTGTTATGTCAGCGTCCCCACAGGAGTGTCACCAGGAGACTTGACAGGAAACCTACCAGCGAGAGTCTGAGTGTCCCCATAGAAACCATAGAAACCATAGGCTTATGCTGCAAGCACATACAAGCACACACACAGGGCACTTCATCTAACTAGAACAGTGTTTCTCAACCTTTTTCAGTCACGGCTCCCCTTTAAAAGTACGTACGGTATGCTAAATCTTGAGTCGTCCCAGTCTAAAATGTATTTTAAAATGTACTCTGCATCCCTCTGACAGCCAACGCATGAGCACACACGCACACGCACACGCACACACACGCACGCACACGCACACGCCTGTAGTGGTTATTGAGTGAGAGGGGGGGGGAATGTGACTTACTATCAATGGGAAACCTGCGCCTGGTACGATGCACACCACCGTCCTATTCTGGTCCTATTCTGGGCCTAGTCTGGTACTATTCTGGTCCTGTTCTCGTAAAGAATCACGAAAAACTCAGTTTGCACAAATATGTCATAGAGAAGGGTAACAGAGTTGAAGGGTAACAGAGTTGAAGGGTAGCAGAGTTGAAGGGTAACAGAGTTGCAATGGCACTACTTGATACTATTGGGTACTCTTTAGTGACTGATGAGCTGTTGTCAGACTGTGTCTGAACCACCAGAACCATCACTTGGTTTGACAATTTCATCCCACATACCAGGCACATAGGGAGAGGCCATGATGGATCCCCCGGTAAAGATGAAACCATGCGACAAGTAGCTGTCATTGTACTGTCTTCTCTTTGTCTTGCTGCTGGCCTCTCTGCTGAGCCACTGGGTGATGAAGAGGATGGTCAGGTCCAGAGCTATCTGATTCCGGAGACTTTCTTCTCAAAAACCGTTCCATGTGCTTCACGCAACACTCTCGTAACGCATCGTAATGCAACACTCTCGTAATGCATCGCGCAGTAAACCAAAAAACATTAAAAAAAAAATACAAAACATTTCAGTCATACGCTGATCCCTGTGTTGACGTTGTTAACTTGTTGCATAATTGCATAACTATCGTTTCTTGGAATTTTAATCCATTTTATTATGTCAGCAACGTCAGAATTTCTTTTGTTTTTATTCAGATTTGATAAAAAAAAGTGTTATCACGATTGGCCCTATTGTTAACATTTCATTTCTTAATTAAAATTGAATTACATTTTCATCTGAACGACTATAATGAATTGCTACTGTACAGGATATCCCAACTTTTCCCATTAGTTTTCTTTGTTGATATTTTTGTAGAAAACAATTAAATGAATGTTCATCTCAGATGCACAGCTGCTTGGTAGGGAGGGCCTCCCATGTCCTGAGATGAACTCTATGCCCACTCCCTCACACTGACTCACACTCCCTCACCTGGTCACACACTTCTCTGGTTTAGATTACCAGCCCTGCCTCAGGCCCCCCTCTCTCTCTCTCTCCCCCCCCTCTCTTTCTCTCTCTCTCTCCCTCTCTGTCTCTCTCTCCCTCTCTCTCTCCCCCCCCCCCTCTCTCTCTCTCCCTCTCTCTCTCTCTCCCCCTCTCTCTCTCTCTCCCCCCCCCTCTCTCTCTTTCTCTCTCCCTCTCCCTCTCCCTCTCTCCCTCTCCCCCCCCCCTCTCCCTCTCCCCCCCCCTCTCTCTCTCTCTCTCTCTCTCTCCCTCTCCCTCTCTCTCTCCCCCCCTCTCCCTCTCCCCCCCCTCTCTCCCTCTCTCTCTCCCCCCCTCTCTCTCTCTCTCCCTCTCTCTCTCTCTCTCTCTCTCTCTCTCTCTCCCTCTCTCTCTATCTATCTCTCTCTCTCACACACACACACACACACAAACACAAACTCGGCTAGATGTTATTTCTAGCCGTCATGTGATGGAGCTCTCCAGTATTCTAGTGTGTTCATCTCAGTATTCTAGTGTGTTCATCTCAGTATTCTAGTGTGTTCATCGGCGGGGACAGACATTTCTCTCTCTCTGTCATGGTTGTTTTTCTTCTCTGCTTTACCCCCTCTCTCTCTCTCTCTCTCTCTCTCTCTCTCTCTCTCTCTCTCTCTCTCTCTCTCTCTCTCTCTCTCTCTCTCTCTCTCTCTCTCTCTCTCTCACACTTTCTATTTTTTCTCAGATGAAAGCGAGTCAAACGCTATAACATCTATAACCTACACATGTTTGCTAATGTAGAACATTCTCATTGGCAAGCCTCTTATTTCCAGAGCTCCCTGCTACCCACATTAATTTAAGAATCATCATTTCATCAAGAAAATCGAACTTGACTAAAGACTTTTTACGGTACAGATGTGTTCAGTCCAGTGCTCCATAAACTGTGTCTATATGGCTCGCTGAGATTGTGTTTGATGCCATCACCTCTCCACGGCATTTGTTTCTTTTGGTTCCATACAATAGTTTAATCCTCCTTTTATGCTGCTTAAATCTTAAAACTCAATTTCCCCATCCCACAGGAATCCCGCTTAAACCCATAGAAGCCAATTTGGTCTGCTCCTTTACACTTAGAAAAGTACCATCTCCAAAGACCTCAAAATCCATCCCCTTGCATTTCCAACCAAAATGAAGTCATAAATCACTCTTCTATATATCACCGCTAATTAAGAGTGGGGCTCAGCTTGCTGTCCGCCAGCGGAAGGTAAAATGAAACTGCTCCATAATTATGTCAAAACAATGTGTTCTCAGCCCCTCTGCCACAGAGCGTTTGGAGCCGGCTCAACGGAGATAAAGCACGGAGAATGACACTGGTCTTAAAACACTTTATCCTTTTTTGTCTGCGAGGGATTATCGTTTTCTTTGCCACTGAATGAATGTAGTATGAATGTAGTATATTCCTGCTGCTTTTTCTAAATAGAGTCAGTGATTTTGTTTTAAGCTATGGATTAGTTGTGACTGCATTTTTTTGTTTTGTTCAAGATTACAGATTTGGGGGGGGGGAGAGAGAGAGAAACATAAACATTCTCATTGACTCGACTCTGTGTAATATGGGTCATGGGCATACATGCTGTGCTTACATACAGGTAGTCCAGAAGGTACTGGTTGAAAGTGTCGGGTCGCAGTCTCTCGTCTGCAGGCTCCCATGGCTGCTATGGAGCAGCTGTGAGCGAGCATCATGGGACATTTGCGCCGTGGACCCCGACTGTCACATGGCCCCACCAGTTATTTGTGTTTACTGCAGAGTGTGTGTAAATGCCGGAGCACACCAGAGCTACTCAAGTTCTTAAGCAATAAATCAAGTTCAGATGGGGAGAGAGAGAGAGAAAATCAATGCACTGAGCACTGAGCTCCCAAACACACACAAACAAACAACATGTGGCTCCTCGCAGCTAGGGGACCTGAACTGACACTTTTTGGGGGGTTGTGTGTGTCGCTGTGGGTGACGTCCCTTCATTTCAGCTCAGTTATCTGTCGTCTTGTGTCTAGTGTTTAATGTGATACAGTGGAAAGCTGTTAAGTTCTTTAGCCGAGCCTTGTCTTGACTGGCCAGATGGACCGACGCTAGACGCTTTCACTCACTTTTAATGCCGATTATTGTGGCCAGATGTTGAACCTGTGTAAACAACCTTTCGTTGACGCCGCTCGCCCCAGTCCCACCCCCCCGCAAACAACTCACTAATCCACCAGAGTTGATATCTACAGTAGCACAACAGCATAACGGATCACTTAAAGAACTCTCTCATCTTACAACCTTGAGACGGGTTTTTGTTGCATTTTTTATTTTATTATTCTTTGGAAGCAACTTGGAGACCTGTTGACAACCATTCATTACATATTCGCTGTTTCCCTGGTGATCGCAGGTGGGAAGAGTGTAGGTGAAGGCCACTAGTTCGCACTGTACACCGTATGAAGATGATTATCCACACGCTGTACTTTTACAAGTGAAAGTGAAAGGCGCAAAGCTTGAAGCTTTTTCAGTTCTCTGATCTTTAGTCAGATATTGTACTTTGGATGTGTACATAAGTGTCTCACTTATTCAGGAAATATGTTTGATCTCGTCTCTAATTCACAGCTGGATCCATCTCCATCCCTTTATCACACCCGTAACAACACTTGTGTTCCCGATAACCAATTATACCTCTCACGGCCTCTCAAATAACTTTAATTACTGATTAGGATTCCTTGTTCACAAAGCGGCTACTTGAGAGTAATTGCTCAATAAAGCGAGAGGAAGTTGTGGTATTAAGTAGGTGTTCCTGCTGCTTCTCTCATTAGCGCTCGCTCGGTGCCTTCGTCTTCCTGTCGGCACAAATGGAGCCGACTTCATTCACGGCACACAAGCCCGCCGTCTCCACTGAGTCAGGCCCACTACCGGTTCGGGCCAGAGAAGGTACAGCTCAACCCCAGCTAACCTGGAGAGGGATGTGTGACGGATGTGTGACACACACTTGTGTTGTTGAAGGAACATTTTAATCTAGGTTTGTTGTGTTGCTTGAGTCTTATATATATATTATAATTTTGTCTGCTCATGCAGCCTCAGATCAAGTTGTTTTTATCAGGTTTAAGTCTGTCTTGTTCAGTGGAACGCCTGCGTAAACACATTTACATGCGTCATGTACGGACAGTACATGACGTCTTGGCACATCTCTCCTGCTGCCTTTGAGTGTCGACCTTTCTAAAGAGAGAAGGCTGGTCTTACGATACTGTACATGAACCCCAAGGCATGTGAAATGCATTTGCAGGCAGCAGACAATAATAGGGATATGTTGTACTGTAACGTTTGACTATGTGAGAGATATCGGCCTACAGTAGGAGATTGTGTTTTGTGGTGGAACATTTAGGATAAACCAATTATTACTATTATTTTACTTTTTTCGGCATTTAGCAGATGCCTATCCAAAGCGACTACAAAATGTGGTCATTTGACGACAGCTATGTTTTGTAGCCTAACAGAAAAATAAATATACATTCTAAAGTAAACAAATGTTTTAGAAGAAAAGGAAATGCTCAGGGCTATAAGAGACATCTCAATACTGATCCAGAGTGTTTCACGTTTACCATAACGCTGTAAGGGCTTGAACACTGAGGCTGCCCGTGACAACGTGTGAATGATGACAGTTAAAATAAGAAATACCTAAAACATACTTTAGCCACCACACAACCTCTCAGAGAGTGTGGTCTGAGGAGGCCAGGCCTTTCACTGTGTTACACACGACAGGAGGGAGGTTTCCAGGCTCCTCTATGGGTAAACATTACCAGAAAGAAAGAAAGAAAATAAAGT
The DNA here is from genome assembly GCF_963989245.1 of Nansenia antarctica. NCBI lineage: Eukaryota > Metazoa > Chordata > Actinopteri > Argentiniformes > Microstomatidae > Nansenia > Nansenia antarctica. The sequence goes on from NC_137677.1 coordinate 1,227,821, forward strand.
TCAGCTTTCTTTCAAAACGTGTATATTACTATATTACCTGCTTTACTCCCCCACTCCCTGCTCATGTGCAGTGTTCATTTGGAGCCCCGGCCTCAGACACACTCTCAACAGACACACTCTCAACAGGTCACGCCGGCAGCGTTTGAAGAGGCAGGTCAGCAGGCCCAGCTGGACGTTATTTACATAAATGCACAGCTGAGGGGTTACAGCCTGACTACCGCCACCTCAGTGTCAGCCATGGTCCTGTTAGAGGATTGTCGGGGTTGTGTAGGGTTGCATGTCAACCATGTTCCTGTTAGAGGATTGTCGGGGTTGCAAGTTGACATGTTCTTCCACCCACTTTTACTCATGGTCAGGAAAACACGTTACACTTTCTCTCTCTCTCTGGGACCACCCTGAGGTGAACCGATTGCTTAGAGTATAATTCAAATATTTTCATGGGATTTTTAACGTTGTTGAAAATCAATGACACACTCGCTGCTAGTCAAGCCAAAATGTTGCAATGCAATGGATTCGGTGAGTAATCCCCAGTACTACCTAGTTAGTGTAGAGTAAGTTCTGAGATCTCATAGCCAAAGTCCTCCCGCACAAAACTCCCTATATGGTTAATTAATGGGGGGGGGGGGGGGGGGGCAATCGCATAGCACAATACAGTCTACTCACAACTCCCCTTTGATTTGGATCTCCATCCAACTATCCAGCGAGAGTAACAAAAAAGAAGAGAAATGAACTGAACTTCAAATGGACTGTTGCCTAGTAACCTGAACACAAACATGTAGTCTAATTAATGGTCATTTAGTAGAACATCTGTGCGGCGGAGTGATACATATAGTTAAAGGTCCCAGTGCTGTTATACTGGATATCAGCACTCATGGAATGCCTCTTGTCCAATCAAATGACTTGGTCGGAACTAACTGTTGTATAATTTACGTTTTAGACCATTCCTGAACCATAACTTGAATGCTGCGTCCATGAGTGAGGGCGTTAGTGCGTTAGTCACAATTGGGAGAGAGAAACAGCAACGCCTGTCTGTACTTAAAGTGGGTCCTAAACTGAGAACATATTCGTGTTGGTGAGGGTTATTTGTTTCCTTAAAAGTCTAGGTGTGAAACTCATCTCACCACTTCTCACTGTCATTGCTTCGTTTCGTACCTTCAGGAGTGTGGAGGGTTCAGGTGGTTAACGGGGGTTCAGGTGGTTAGTGGGGATTCCAGCCTGCTGACAGGTGACAGGTGGAGGCACAGATCACTCTCAGTTGCTAATTTAATCAGCCCAGCCCCATGGCTGTGTCCCACAGGACACACTTGTCTGTTTGTGACGTTAGAATTATAAGGTTCTATCTACATTTTTGTCAAAATGTAGTTTTTTACATAATCTGATCCATTAGGTGTTTATTAATGCCTGTGTGGTGTTATTTTTTAAAATGTTGACATTTTTGAGTTAGTAATTCATAAAATACAAAGGTTCCATCTCACAAAACATAATGGAATGTAAAAACGTTGACGCTCAATATCTCTGAACTGCCCTAAACTGCCCGGAGATAGAACCTTATCATTCTAAACGGAGATAGAACCTTCTCATTCTAAAATCACATGTTCTCACTATGCCAGCCATACTTACTGTAGGTACAATTAAGAGCCCAGTCTGAATAACACTTAATGCTATCCTGTGCTGTGCGGATGGGGAGCTAACAATGTCCACGTGCACTGACTCACTGGCTTCCAAGCTCCTTTCAAACAAACAGGTTGGGAGGGGGACAGGAGGGTCCTGAAGTGCGTATGTTTCTCAAGCAGGGATGCCTAACGACCCCCTCCCCCCGCTCCCCCAGCCAACCCCCCGCCTCATCTTCTCCACCCCTGCCGTAGCCTCTCGCTTCTCTCTGCTCCACATAACCCCTCTTCAATAAAACATGCGTCTCTGAAACATTAACGACTTTCATGTTTCCTGACATATAAATCCAAAACAACTTTGATGTTAAAGAGAGATGTACACGGAACTTAATGTATTAATTTTGTGTCAGCTGCAACGTACAAGTGACTTTATGGCAGAGAGGGGATATGTTGAAGCGAAGGAGGGAGGGGAAGGAGGGAGGGTAGGGAGGGAGGGTAAGGAGGGAGGGAGGGGAGGGAGGGAGGGTAAGGAGGGAGGGGAGGGAGGGAGGGTAAGGAGGGAGGGGAGGGAGGGAGGGTAAGGAGGGAGGGTAGGAGGGAGGCTAAGGAGGGTCTTGCAGTAGAGCGGCATATTTACTTTCCCTCAGTGGTTCAGAGGAGCAGCAGAGGTCACAAGGTGATTATATAAACAGTTCACATGGCCTCGCGCACCCAGAGGGAATGTTTAATGTCGTCCTCACCACTTGAGGAAATGTTGTATTGCCTGAGACACAGACATGTGTCCCATTGTATAGCAATGAGACCACGCTTAATTAATTCGGTCAACAGACTTGGATAAACTACACTGACGACATCAATTAGTTCCTAATGAAAACAGATACGAGCCACGGAAAGCAAATGGATTTTTCTGAACAAGGACTCATCAAATTCCCATTCCGACTCATAAAAGCCCTTAATTTGCGAAGCTCATGTCTGGTTGGGTACTTATAAGTACATGGTCAAATGACTCAATCTCAACTCCTACGCTAAGAGAAGCCAAATCGAAATGTAATTTGGCACGTCACTCCTCATCCGGCCTAAAACATGTGGTCGGATCCACAATCCCTGGATTAGTTTAGAACTCCACATTTGGCTTGTTTCTGTTCTGCTGGCAGGACAAACAAGCAGGCTGACCCGTCGGTAACTCAAAAACAACACAACATTTACAATCTCAAGAAAAACACAAACATGCTAACACCAGATTAGAACATCTTAGTTAACCAAATTGTTGCAATTATGTGTTTCAATCTGCTGGTGTCAGAGGATGAGTGTCTTTCTTTCTCTCTCTCTCTCTCTCTCTCCCTCTCTCTCTCTCTCTCTCTCTCTCTCTCTCTCTCTCTCCCCCCCTCTCTCTCTCTCTCCCCCTCTCTCCCCCCCCCCCTCTCTCTCCCTCTCTCTCTCTCTCTCTCTCTCTCTCCCCCTCTCTCTCTCTCTCTCTCTCTCTCTCTCTCTCTCTCTGAGGCTTGCTTTGACTGGACTGTTTGTATTTTTTTGGGTATCTTATCTTCTATTCACTTTTTGTAATTTTGTATGTGAAGTGGATTTGCTCTCAATAGATTCTTCCCCTCTTCCTCTCTTTATATTTGATTTTGTTAATTTCTCACACTGTTTACATACCTTTTGTATGATTCTGAGGATTGTATTTTTGGATGTTGTTACTGGCTATACTACAGGTATACAGTATGTGCGTTATTTCAGTAAGTTGCACAACAGTATGACTAATTCCTTCGGTGTGTGTGTGTGTGCGTGTGTGTGTGTGTGTGTGTGTGTGTGTGTGCGCGTGCGTGTGTGTGTGTGTATTGCAGGGGACTACCCGCTGCCTCCTCCACCTATAGACGAGACCAGCGGTCTCCCCTCCCCCATCGCCTACCCGCCGCCTCCACCCATCGACCATGAATATCAGGTGAGACAACATAATTATATCGTCATATTTTTGATTGATTAATGATTGTTGGTAGGCAGCAGCAGCGCAGAAAGCAAGGCAGCGTATGTGAGTACCGTATCGTCGTCTGAGTAACAGGCCCAGTCAGTATCACCAGATCTCCCCCGGGGGATTATCCGTGTGGAACCCCCCACGCAAGGGCTATCCCCTCCTACACTAGTACGCTGCTTCATTTGGGGACAGCCTTTGGCCGAGGATATACAGAGAAGGCTGACACCTATTGGTACACCCTGGCCACTTCCCCTGGCTGCCAGGTTGTTATTTCACCCCCAGGCATTCGCCCCCTCCTGGGAGATCTGCCCTCGCTGCTCTGCTCTGACTCGACCCAACGGCTTGACCCTTTGACCTTTGCTAGGAAATCCTTCTTGTGTTTCAAAAGCCTTTGATCATCAATGACTAGAAGCCAGTTCCTCTCTTAGCTCCTCTCTCCCATTTGATCTGTCCGATTGTTCCTCTTACAGTTAGGTTACATATCGTTGGTCTTCTGCCACAGAATAACTACAGTATATCCCAGAATGGAATAGAATAGAATATAGAATAGAATAGAATAGACTTTATTGTCGTTGTACAGTTGCCTATACAATGAAATTGTAGTGGCTCTTCCGAAGGTGCAAAAAAACAGAAAACATATTCACATATTCACAAACATATACACATATAAGATAAAGATAATATCATATTATATATCAAGTCTTATGTCTACTGTTCAGTGTTCTGATGGTCCATGGACCAGATGCATGCATGTACTCTTAATGGAAGCTTACTGCTGCCTGGATCTTTTCCCCACAGATTTTTTGTTGCAGTTTTATGTTAATAGATCATACCCTTGGGATCAGTGTGTTTGTTGATCTCGCTGTGCTGTAGAAACTCAATGTAAAGAGAATTATTGAAAGAAGTTCAGTGAGTATATATATATATATATATATATATATATATATATATATATATATATAATATCACTTCATATTCGATTCCAAAGCCGTAAACGGGTGTCAATAGCTTGAGAGGACGAGAGGGTCACCATAGGTTTTTCTTATCTTTGATTTTAAGACACAGCCTATACCTAAAATACATCCCCATCTGATCTAGTCATCATTTTGGAGGGTGTGTGTGTGGGGGGGGGGGGGGGGCAACGAAGGTTTTTATTGTTTTGTCTTTTCCATTAGTTTGTATTTCTATACTGTTTTAGAATGTTTGTGTTTCAAATTCAGGTTAGTTTTAAATGAGATGCTACAGTTATGGATGATCAAAATAAACTTTTTACGTTAGTCACAGGTCATGTGATGTGAGCGCTAATTTTAGAATTAGTGGCTGAAAATATCCACACATCCTACAGGATCACTTTAAGTCCTGTTTGTTAGTTTTGATTTTGTACATTGGAATGAATCCTTCAATTAAAGTGCTGTAGGAATACAGTAGGCCTAACTGTAAGGGCTGTGACAGAGACAGGGAGAGAGAGAGTGCAAACGTCAACAGCAAATGCTGCAAATGACACACTGGAATTCTGTATACATGTTTACATTTTTGAACGCCAGGTACGATGTTTTATGGACATGTTTTCACTTTCATAAAATGAACACAAACTGTTGATGAGTACTAAAATCAAAATACTAATTAATCCCATGCAGAGCTTTGGGGCCTCAGTCACAGTGTCTGCAGGCTGTTTTGGCTAAACATTTTAGCTAATGATGAGAAGGCCACTGGGGTAGTGGTGGTCTAGTGGATAGTGAGTTGGACTTGTGATCGGAAGGTTGTGAGTTCAAATCCCGCCTGAAGCCACACCACTACTAGTGTGCCCTTGGGTAAGGCACTTAGCCCTCAGTTACTCCAGGGGGAATGTCCCTGTAATTCGTAATTGTAAGTCGCTTTGGATAAAAGCGTCTGCTAAATGGCAAAATTATAAAATTATAAAATGATAAGGCACATGGTGCTTTCTGGAAACATCCGACAGGTGTTTTATTATCTTTTGTGTATTGACAAACCCCCCAAAAAACTAAAACAGTAAGAAAATGATTTTGGTTTTTATTTGACTGTATTTAGTTTGAGAGACAACGCTTCTAGCTTCAGTTGAGTTTTAGTTCCTTGGACAGGTTTGTTTATCAGTTCAGCAAGTTCAACTATTGTTCTTCGTTGCTGTGCTTCTTTTCTTTTTTTTTTTTGCTTATTGTGGGCTTGCTTCAGCAAGTGTCGAGGGAAAAGGCTACACATTGCACCTTTAAGGTTACTTAGTTATTTATAGTAGATTGAAGATCTGCTCACTCCACTGAACCTCCCCCAGGCTCTACAGGGCTTAGAACTCCACTGCTCTTACACTGTTGAAGTTAAGAACATGAAACCCACTTCACAATGTTCACAGAGAAACTCTGACGGCTGAAGAAATACTTTTGATACTGTTCATTTTGATACTGTTCATCGTGGGTTTCAATGGTCACTAAAAGCATATTAAGATACATTTTTGGCAGGTTTCACAGACAAGACTTAAGCCTAATCCTAGACTAAAAAGCATCTTCAATGGAGATTTTACATTGAAAGTGTGAATTAGTCCAGGACTAGGCTGAAGCCTTGTCTGTGAAACCGGCCCTTTATCTTACTTGAAGATATCTCAAAGATAGAACGCTCTCACTGAACTTCCTCGATTATCAATAGTTAGAATACTCCCCAGCTAAGCAAGCACACAAAGTATATTGAAACCCTCCTTTTCTAGTTTGCTAAAAATGTCAAAAAAAGTTTTTTTCATAACTAGTTTTCATTTTTGTTTCAGTTTTTGTTTATTCCAACAATTTAGTGGCACCAATGTGATGTACAGTAGGACACTGGGCTACAGTACATCTTTATTCCAATTCACTACATCTGGAACGAAACGGGGATGTTAAATAATAAAATTAAATTGAAATAAATAAAGAATAAATAAAATAGCTTAAGCAGAACTAGCAAGAGGAAAAGGACTGTGCAAGCAAACCTGAATAATCAAATAACACCTACAGTAATAACCATTACTTGTAATTGAGCATATTAATATACACTTGTGTACTGTATATAGACATATCGTGAGCTTAGAATTTTAAGGTTCTATCTCCGTTTAGGGCAGTTCAGAGATATTGAGCGTCAAAGTTTTTACATTCCATTATGTTTTGTGAGATGGAACCTTTGTATTTTATTAATTACTAACATTTTTAAAAATAACACCACACAGGCATTAATAAACACCTAATGCAGGGGTCGGCAATAGGCGGCCCGTGGGCCATTGCTGGCCCGTCACCAATAATATTTGGCCCAGCAGATTATTTAGAGAATCCACTTTTTTTTTTTTTTTTACAATATCGGACCGACAGTCCCACACCGCGCCTATAATGTCCGAATAGAGAATCTACCACCACCTGAATAATGTTTATTGTACTTTTATTCATGTTGAGAGTGAATGACACAGGGACAGACAATCAGGCAGCGGGGTGCACCGAAGTGCACTGACGCTGAACCCCTCAGAGTGAATCATAAGCAGGTGGACATGGTGCGTGGTGCTGAAATAGCCGACATGCGGTGTGGTTTGAAAAAAATAACATCAGCTCATTAAATCATTCAAACGTAATGTTTACGTATGTGACTGCAACACATATGAACAGTAAAGCAAATTCTGTTTAATTTTCTGAAAAACATTGACAACAAAAGTGGTGGTAGGCCTATGCTCCTGAAACGACAGAGCAAACGCGCTATTAGGGATAATAAGTACAATGAGCCATAAGCCATTCATTCAAAATATACAAAATACAATTAGGTTATTAAATACAATAACGACAGGCTTGGTACTCACTTAATGTGAAAAGTGGCATCTCCCATCGGTCACTATTTGCTTGATATCTGGTGATATTGACGTCACTTTAATCCGCAGGCAGTTTATTTTTTATTTTTTATGCATCAATCGATTCCTCTCGTGCGTCTTTATCACATTCATTGAGGAAAAGGACGACTCGCATGTATAGAAAGGGAACATTGTGAGCAGGGAAGATGTGAGTCTCACACAACGGCTTTGCATTGATGAAACCAGGTAGGATGAACGTATAGTTCGCTGTCCATTCCTCTTTAAATGCCCCGTTTTCACCGTCAACTTTCCTCTTTAGACCTTTGGAGAGTGACATTATGTTTCTCTTGCTAGTTAGCAGGTTAAATGTTTAGCTAACTTCACCCAGCACGCAAACAACCAATCCAATAATAAATAATGTGACCTTGTGTCTGGAGGAGGGGGGAATCATTCAGAATAAAAGTATGTTAAATAATTATTAGAATAAGTTAGGCTGCGATACATCGTCAGTCCACACATTTATTATTCAAAACTATGGAAACGGGTGAAACTACGTTTCAACGTTGTTGAGAATCACAACACAAACTCACTAGTCAAGCCTAATACTGCAACGAAATGGATTGGACTGCTACCTAGTTAATTATAACACTACTTTACATTGTTAGCAGGCTCACAAAACAAGCTGTGTTAGTTGACTAGCGATGTGTACATCTCTCGAAAGAAAAGTCAAAGCATTAGAACGTGTCACATTTTTTAACAATCAATTACTTAAATTTTCCTTTGATTATGTTCGGGCCCGCCATCTAGTGGCTACATTTTTTTGGGGCCCGAGGCCAAACCTAATTGCCGACCCCTGACCTAATGGATCAGATTATGTAAAAAAAAAACTCAATTTTGACAAAAATGGAGATAGAACCTTATAATTCTAACGTCACGATATCGAGGGCCGAAGAACATAACCTCCTATCTGAAAATTTTACTTTTTTGGGAAAACACAAAAAACTGTGTTGTTTTCTTGTAGAATGCTATTTTTTAAGGATATGTATGAATACAATACATATGAATACATACAATTGTATGAATTGTATAGGGGTATCCTTAAAAAATAACTGTGTTGTTTTCTTGTAGAATGCTATTTTTTTAAAAAAATAGCATTCTACAAGAAAACAACACAGTTATTTTTTTTTTGAAAAAAAAAAAAAGTGAATTTTTCAGATAGGAGGTTATGTTCTTCGGCCCTCGATATACATAATGCCCATTCTCATCTAGATGAATCCATCTCATTACCTCTACAGTGTGTTGTCGTCTATTATCTATTATGCTAACTGAATGAATCGTCTCTCTCTCTCTAGGCTGGAGTTGTGGATAAAGTTGAAAGCGTTGACTTCTACTGTATAGCAAAACTAAATGCCTCTTTACTTTCAAATGTTCTTCACTGTCTCCTTCTCGAACTCTTTGCTCCAGTATTGTTCTGCTTCAGAATCACCCTGGGAATGAAACTTAATTCCTTTATAAGCCCTCAAGATCTTAATTATGTCTTCTGTAGCTGGTGAAAACCTCTCATGTTAAAGGGCTGGATATAGTTGATGGATAGAGTGTATTGTAATGTGTAACTGCTTCTATGTGTATCAATTGGGAGTAAATTGTTATTTATTGACCGGTTTGTGTCTTAGCCGTGACCCTGTGTTTTGCAACGTTTGTGCACATGTTCTGGTGGCATCTACTGCGTATTGTCACGTTCAATCAGTGAGTATTGCCAAATAGGCTTCATCACCAGGGTTTCATCCTTTAACACAGCATGTACGGCTGCATGGTTATCGTACTGTAGTTCTCACATCCTGGGATCAATTCTCTATTCCTTCTCTCCATGCATGACTATGACTATTGTCCAGATTATCAACTCATAATCTGTGCAGTTCAACCCCGTCAAAACGGTCCTCAGTTCAATCTGGCGACGTTAGCTTTCATCCTCCCTCGTTATCACTGTTTTAAAAAAGAAGTTTGCCTGTTTTTCTTTTGTTTATTTGAGACACGCCATTAGTGCTTCGCTTTGTTTACCCCCTCATGATCGCCTTAGATGTTTTAAGCAGTAGCTACGCTCCGGATAGAGGAACACTCTGCCCGTAATGGCTTGTGACAGGTAATCCAAACACATAACATTAGAATGAGAGGCAGTCACTGATCCAGCCAGCTCAAAAGGGCCCATGGGCAATTGCAGACAGTCTCCTCGCAATTGCAGCATAGTTCAGTAGACTCTGAATATATTCATCGCTGCTCAGAGAAAATCCCTGGAACTTTTGGGAAAGAACAAGCTTATAATATAAGCTTAATATATAATATAATGATATTAGCATTAATGATCGATTTCTTGTTATTTATCATATGCAAATCATTGATGAATTCATTGCTATTTTATTTTTTATTTTTTATTATTTTAATTCTGGGAGCAGGGTTTTTTAAGGATGTGGTCAAGTGTCGTCATGTTGAATGTAAATTGCGGGCTCTCTGTTGCTTATTCCAATCGTAAATGCTGCTTAACTGACCAGATGATGTTGCTGAAAGAAATGTAGATTTAATTCTTCTATTGGCATAATCCTATCTCTTTGGCCTTTCTTAATGTGCTCTCAGATCATGTTCGTTGTTAAGACTTTTAAAGTACATAAAGAACAATCCTACTTGTTTTGTCATTTTTAAAAGAATGATAAAGAAACATAGTAGCTGGATTCAACCTTTGGAAACTGAAGAACATACAGTATGCCGATTGTTATGTTGGAGGAGGTACTGTACTGTTTAGCACGGTTAATGAAAAGCAGGATATCAAAGAGGAGGGAGAAGAAAGCAGCATGCCCTTCAACTCTCTCTGAAACTGAATTAAAGAAAGAAAGAAGGTTATTCTACCGCCTTTGATAAAGAGAGATAGCACAGTCTTAGTATGCTTCTAACTTTAAGCAGACTGGGCCGAACGTTCTTCAAAATTATACTTTGATCATGAGATTTTTAAAAATATTTTGTATATTTTCTCAAGATACAGTCAACATTAAAATAAGTCACAGAATAGCCCAGACTTGCATCTATTTTCACCTCCTCCACTAAGGTTTATTATGTTAAGTAGTACCCAGCACAAAGACTGTTAAACTCATCGCCATATCGTGAGCTTAGAATGATAAGGATCTATCTCCGTTTAGGGCAGTTCAGAGATATTGAGCGTCAAAGTTTTTACATTCCATTATGTTTTGTGAGATGGAACCTTTGTATATTATTAATTACTAACTCAAAAATGTCAACATTTTAAAAATAACACCACACAGGCATTAATAAACACCTAATGGATCAGATTATGTAAAAAAACTAAATTCTGACCAAAAATGGAGATAGAACCTTATAATTCCATATATATAACCTCACGATTCCATGTATTTTGCATCAATCATCTCCCACAGTACTTACCCAGTATCACCCCCGCCCCTCCATATGTCATTATGACATCACATGTTCCTTGGTTTGGCGCCACACCTCACAGACATGTGACTTGCAAAACATCTAATAATGACCCATGATGCTTCACTCAGTACGTCACTCCCACCAATGGCAATGTTCAGTGGTTGTTATTCCAGGCTTATATATATACTGTATATATATATATATATATTATACGCTGTATGCAACAGCCTGGGGACCAGGTTCCTTTTAAGTTGACCCCAGCTGGGACTTCGCAGTAGCGTTAGCAGTACTGTTCTACATGCTACGATAACAGAGAGTGGGTCCCACTCTCCTATTTTGGGGGGTTTTATGAGATAGAGATAGTAGAGATAGAGATAGTAGAGATAGAAAAATAAGGAGGAGGGCATGTCAGCAGGGGCCGGATTCGAACCCATGTCGACATCATAGGTGCTCTATAGGCCATGGTGCTAGCTAGACCAACAGCCACCCCAGGCCACATAGTGCACCATATTAGTAGAAGTGTCTCAAACAATGATTTCTCTCTTATTTCCTGTTGCACTTTTCTCTAAGAGGAATCTCTCCTCTCCCCTTTTGATGCTTGGCTTTGAGAGGATAGTTTAAAGACGTGGTGGGCATTAGGATTCCTCTAGTTAGGTTGTCTCCGGGCATTTCACCTTCAAGATGAATAGCCCTTTATCAATTTAGGTGCAAGAATAGCCTCTGAAGATATAGTACTCCTTATGACCCCTGCTGTGCTGGAGCATAGATGTTCTGTGTTGTGAATAGTGCTGCTGACTCAATGTTTGACTACAGTGAAGAGTTGTGCACTTCAAAATGTGTGTGTGTGTGTGTGTGTGTGTGTATGTGTGTGTGTGTGTGTGCGCACGCACATGTGTGCATGTGTGCGTGTGTGTGTGTGTGTGTGTGTGTGTGTGTATGTCTGCATTCGGGCACCTGTGCGCTTATGCGTATGTGTGTAATTGGAAGTGTATCTCAGTATGAGATAATGTTTGTTGTGGGTATTGATCCAGTGTGTGTGTGTGTGTGTGTGTGTGTGTGTCTGTGTCTGTGTCTGTGTGTGTGTGTGTGTGTGTGTGTGTGTGTGTGCAGATGAAAGGGCCAGAGAAGACTCTGCAGGAGCGGCGCTCCAGCCTGGACGCGGAGATCGACTCCCTGACCAGCATCCTGGCCGACCTGGAGAGCAGCTCGCCTTACAAGCCCCGCAACACTCAGGTAAACACTCAGGTAAAACACACAGGTAAACACTCAGGTACACACACAGGTAAACACACAGGGGGCCGTTCCACTAACGTTGATTAGTATATCGCCGATTAAAATAAATCAGGCGATCAGGCAACTCGGGATTGGAATTCAAGCCTCAGGTGATTCCTCGAACGAGGATCAGGCTTGTATCATGAGTGTTCACAGAACACCGGCTTAGAAATCCTCGATATGGGCGCGTGCACGCAGACATAAAGAGCCCCGAAGAGTCGATCTGTCGAAATGAAGATACTCCACTCTGCAGGGGTCCTACATTTGCGCAGCATTCTGAATTATTGATCTTTATGAAGACGGAAAAATAAGATGTAAAATAGTGCAATACTGCCGCAATTAACAAGGCGAGGGAAATGGTTTGGCAAGAAATTGCTGACCGATTAAATGCGTAGGTCATACTAGCCCCAGTAATTGTTATATGTTCATATTTTAATAAATTAATATTTACTACTGTGGTGATATCGGCAGCAGGCTACAAGCCGTCATATCGTCACAATGGCCTAGTGGTATCGACCGCTGCCATAGTATTTATTCGTCATTTTAAATCGGTGGTTCAAATCCCTCTTCAGACACACTTTTTACTGCATTTCGTTGTCTGAATCTAATCTAAAATCTCATCTAAAAAAGTATGTAGGCTATAAAATTATGGTGCAGGCTAATTTACAAGAACTGACACGATTACAATGGTGTTTGCATGAAGGCTTCGGTTAAATGTAAAAAAAAAATCACCAAAATCAAGTCTCGAACTCGCAACCTTCGGAACTCTAGCTGGTTGCCTTAACCACTGCACCAGCCAGACCGCTGTGACAAAAGCAATGCAAGTTAATAGACATACCTATTTATTTTATTTTATTTTTTACACTTTTTAATTTATTTATCTATCGATCTATCTATCTATCACACTTTCAAAATATCAGGTTGTCATGGTTTCTTAGGTTTTCATTTTAGAGACATCTAGTGGACATTTTATGACATTACATTTGTTACTGCCTTTATTCAGTTTCGGTTTTGATTAGTCACATGACGAACATTAGTCACATGACGTGAGCACACTGTTCAGACGTGATAGCTCGTGCAACAGCTAGTTGAGAGAAAAAGCTCCGGAGAATCTCTTTGTTTACATTCTTGCCCTGGAAAAGGCTTTGCTTGTAAGTTGCCTTTTCTTTTCTTGTTTAACTACAATGTATAATGTATATGTTTATAAATACATAGCTTATATTATTTAAGTATAACTATTTGTATTGCTATATTGATATTATATGTTGGCTACATACTGTTGATGTTGAAAGTGTAACAGTATAGTTTTGAGCATTACAGTAATTGTACTCTTATGTTTATTTACAGTTTTACAAAATAACCAAACGACCACTCATGTTTCTGAGGGTTGAGTAAAGAACTAAACTTTACTCCAGCGTCTGAGGATTCATTTGTGTGTCAGTGTGTGTTCGCTATCTGTGGAAGTTGCGCCCTGGTTACGCGCAGTGGGAACAGAATAGTAAAAAAGCAACCACTCAGCGGGCGGATCGACTCAAGGAGAGAGATCTTCAGCGCAAGCACTGCTCCCCATCATCCTTGCTCACGCCAAGCACACAGCAATATTCATGATGGAAGAGTTGAGCAATGCTGAGACAAGGTCAGTGGCCTCTAGCACATCTAGGTCTTTTAAATCAACAGCCAGTAGGGCAGCTGTCAATGCACGTGTCAAAGTGGAAGTAGCACGCACACGTGCTGTCTATGCAAAAATGGAATCAGAGATTATGATCGAAAAAGCCCAAATGGAAGCAAAATTAAAGAACTTGCTGCATGAGAAAGAAGTGGCAGAAGCCATCGCTGAAGCTAATGTTCTTGAAGCAGCAGCGGAGGAAGAAAACAACGGTATCGAAGCTGTCATTCATGCCACTGTTGACCGCACACGCCAGTACGTAGAACAACAGTCACAGCTACCACTATCTGCCGAAGATGTTAACGACTCTATAGCCAATCTGGAACCGATAGTCCATAGGCTGAGATCCTCCTCACCACCCAGACAGCGTCTGACTGTCTCATACGAGAGACAGCACTCCTCCACCGTGAAGCATGAGCACAGCTCTCCATCACTGCGACCTAGTAGGCCAAAGACATCAGAGCAGCTCACACCCAGCAGGCCCAAGGGTTCACCATACAAACCAACAGGAAGCGGTGACACAACCGACATCAGTGATGTGGCTCGGTACCTAGCACGCAGAGACCTCGTAACCTCCGGTCTCACCAAGTTCGATGATCACCCAGAAAATTACTGGGCATGGAAGTCGTCCTTCAAGAACGCCATTGACGGACTACTACTCAGTGCTAATGAAGAGATGGACCTCATGATTAAGTGGTTAGGGAGTGAATCTGCAAAGCACGTGAAACGAATAAGAGCAGTACATGTAAGTCATTCATCTCAAGGTCTATGCAAAGCTTGGGAGCGCTTAGAAGAGTGCTTCGGGTCTCCAGAGGTAATTGAAAAGTCCCTCTTCGACAGGCTGGAGAACTTCCCAAAGATCAGCAATAAAGATCCTGTGAAGCTGAGAGAGCTTCACAGGTGAAGTGACCTTCTCCAAGAGTTGGAAGCAGCCATGTTCGAAGGTTACCTGCCTGGTTTGAGCTATTTGGACACTTCACGCGGCATTTTGCCCATCGTAGACAAGTTGCCCTACAACATCCAAGAGAAATGGATATCACAGGGTTCCAGATACAAAGCTGAGCGACAGGTAGGTTTTCCCCCATTCACATTCTTCTGCGAGTTCATCACCAAAGAGGCACGAGCTCGCAATGACCCAAGCTTCAGGCTATCGATGAGTAACACAGCCCAGATGAAGTCAGAGCAGCCATTCAAGAGACAAAGTAAGAGCATGGTCTCTGCACATAAGACAGATGTCTCTCACGAGAAAGACACACGAGACGGTTCAGGCCGAACAGCAGTGGACATAAAAAAACTATGCCCTCTCCATAAGAAGCCACACCCCCTAACACGCTGCAGAGGTTTCAGAAGCAAGCCCCTCGAGGAGCGCAAGGCCTTCCTCAAAGACAACGGTGTCTGCTTCAGATGTTGTTCCACAACTACTCATCTAGCCAAGAACTGCACCACAGCCATCAAGTGCATGGAATGTGAGAGTAACAGCCACACCACGGCTCTTCATCCAGGACCTCCGCCTTCAGCCCCATCTGAGGATGGCGGGGAGGGAGAAGGAGGATCAGACCAATCTGCAGTCACCTCAAATTGCACAGAAGTCTGTGGAGAGGGTCAAAGCGGCAGATCTTGCTCGAAGATTTGCCTGGTGAATATATTCCCAGAAGCACACCCAGAGAGAGCAACCAGAGCATACGTTGTGCTGGATGACCAAAGCAACAGGTCGCTTGCACGGTCTGAATTCTTTGATATGTTCCACATCAAGGGGTCAGATTCAGCATTCACACTTCGTACATGTGCAGGTACAACTCAGATGACAGGAAGGAGAGCCACAGGCTTTGTGGTGGAATCTGTGGATGGAGCTACAACAGTGACACTACCTACACTAATAGAGTGTAACAACATTCCCACCGAAAGAGCTGAGATACCTACGCCAGAAGCAGCGTTGCATCATTCCCACCTCAAGCCTATAGCATATGGTATACCACCTTTGGATTCTAAAGCACAGATCCTTCTCTTGCTAGGCCGAGACATCCTTAGAGTTCATAAAGTGCGGGAGCAACGGAACGGTCCACATGACGCCCCCTACGCACAACGACTCGACCTGGGATGGGTCATCATAGGAGAAGTCTGCCTAGAGGCAGCCCACAAGCCTTCAGACATCCAAAGCTACCGCACCAATGTGCTTGAGAACCAACGCCCTTCATTCTTCAGCCCATGTCCGAACAGGATCCAGGTGAAGGAGCAATATGTTCAGAAGCCAGCACATCAGATTGCCCCAGCGCAAGGCACCCACAGTATCCGGGAATGCAACTTAGGGAGCACCATCTTCAACACGTCCGGGGATGACAACAAGATTGGACTCTCTATTGAAGACAGACTGTTCTTAAAGGTCATGGACAAAGAAATGTATATGGATGACTGCAACAGCTGGGTGGCACCATTGCCATTCAGAACACCACGTCAGCAACTCCCTCACAGCCGAGGCCAGGCCCTCACACGACTTACCTCTCTTCAAAACACACTGGAGAAAAGGCCCGAGATGAAGAGGCACTTCATCGCGTTCATGCAGAACATCTTCGACCGTGATCATGCTGAGCTGGCTCCTACATTGGAGAACGGACAAGAATGTTGGTACTTACCTATCTTCGGGGTTTATCACCCTCAGAAGCCAGGCCAGATTCGAGTCGTCTTCGATTCCAGTGCAAAATGGAAAGGCGTGTCACTGAACGATGTTCTCCTTTCTGGTCCGGACTTAAATAACAGCCTCTTAGGAGTACTGGTGCGATTCAGACGAGAACCGATCGCTGTCACTGTGGACATAGAACAAATGTTTCACAGCTTTGTTGTGAAAGAAGACCACAGGAACTTTCTCCGCTTTCTGTGGTACGAGGACAACGATCCTAGGAACGACATATGTGAGTACCGCATGAAGGTTCACGTATTCGGGAACAGTCCCTCTCCTGCGGTGGCAATCTATGGTCTCAGACGTGCTGCAGCTCATGGTGAAGAAGAATTTGGGTCTGACGCCAAACAGTTCATCGAAAGAGAGTTCTACGTTGACGACGGACTCCTGTCAAGGCCCACAGCACGTGAAGCCATCGACCTACTGAAGCGGACACAGGAGATGCTTGCTGTGTCGAACCTGCGACTTCACAAAGTTGCTTCCAACAGCCAGGAGGTTATGGAAGCATTCTCTGCTGAGGACCGAGCAAAGGGACTCAAAGACCTAAACTTGGATGTCGATCCCACTCCTATTCAACGGAGCCTTGGAGTGAGTTGGGATCTGAAGAAAGATGTCTTCACGTTTCAAGTAGCAGAATCCACAAAGCCTTTCACACGTAGGGGTGTTCTAGCTACTGTCAACGGCCTCTTCGATCCACTTGGATTCGTTGCACCAGTTACGATACAGGGAAAGATCCTGTTACGAGAGCTCACAAACGAAGCCTCCGACTGGGACTCTCCTCTTCCTCCAGAAAGGGAAGATGAGTGGAACGCTTGGAGAAGCTCTCTTCAAGACCTCAGGCAGTTGGAGATCCCAAGAACCTATTCTGCTTCTACAATCTCAACAGCCATAAGAAAGGAGCTACACGTGTTCTCAGACGCTTCAGTGAAGGCTATTGCAGCAGTCGCCTATCTCCAAGTAATTGATGTTGAGCAAAAATGTCAAGTAGGATTTGTCCTTGGAAAAGCTAAGTTAACTCCACAGTCGGCTCACACTATCCCAAGATTGGAGTTGGGAGCTGCCGTGTTGGGTGTGGAAGTCGCTGAGCTAGTCACAAGCGAGCTAGATATAGCTCTGGATGCTGTCAAGTTCTATACAGATAGCCGAGTTATCCTAGGATACATTAGCAACCAGACAAGAAGGTTCTATGTATATGTGAGCAACAGAGTGCAGCGTATACGGCGGTCTTCTGAACCAACCCAGTGGCACTACATCTCCACAAGCCATAACCCAGCTGACCTTGGCACACGTTCTGTGCCTGCAGCTATGCTAGGTGAGACAACCTGGCTTAGAGGACCAACGTTTCTGCTACAAGTAGAGGAACCATCATCACCTGAAGTCTTTGACCTCATCAACCCGGACTCAGACATAGAGGTGCGGGCACACATCACCAACCTGCCCAACGACAGAACACACCTTGGATCTCACAGATTCGAGCGTTTTTCCTCATGGAAGCGACTTGTGAGAGCAACAAGTTCACTCATCCACATCGTGGAATCCTGTAAGGCTACCAGCAAAGATCAGGATCAAACTTGCAGTTCATGGCATCACTGCAAGCAGCCTCGCACAGCTGAAGAACTGACAAAAGCTGAACTCATCATCATCAAATGCGTGCAAGGAGAGGCTTACAAGGACGAACTTGCGTGCATAGCAAGTGGAAAGGACATCTCAAGAAGTAGTCCTCTGAAGAAACTCAATCCCTATTGCGACGAAGAAGGCCTCCTGAGAATAGGGGGACGGCTCAGACATTCAGATCTCGCCTACAAGGAAAAACACCCTCTTGTTATTCCGGGACGGAAACACATCGCAAAGCTACTTGTGGAACACCATCACCAAAGGGTGATGCACCAAGGCCGAGTCTTTACCGAAGGCGCTGTCCGCACTGCAGGGTACTGGATCATGGGAGCAAGACGACTGATCAAAGGCATCCTTCACGACTGTGTAACCTGCAAGAAGCTCAGAGGCAGAGTGACGGAACAGATGATGGCCGACCTACCTGTTGATCGCCTGAGTACTGAACCCCCATTCACCTACGTGGGACTGGACGTCTTCGGCCCCTGGCATGTAAGCACAAGACGCACAAGAGGAGGACAGGCAAACAGTAAAAGATGGGCTGTTCTTTTCACATGTCTAAGTACGCGCGCTGTCCACATCGAATTGATTGAGTCAATGGACACATCATGCTTTATCAATGCGCTACGCAGGTTCTTTAGTCTAAGAGGACCTGCCAAACAGATTAGATCAGATTGTGGAACAAATTTCACAGGCGCATGCAGAGAGCTGAACATTCTGCTGACCGACCCCAACATGCCTAGCATTCGAAAGTACCTGGGAGAAGAGGGCTGCTCATGGGTCTTCAACCCACCTCATTCATCCCACATGGGAGGCTCCTGGGAAAGGATGATAGGGATATCAAGGCGCATACTTGACTCCATGCTGCTCAAGGCTTGCCCTTCTCGCCTGACTCATGAAGTTCTCTCCACCCTGATGGCAGAGGTTACAGCCATAATCAACGCCAGACCTCTCACCCCCATCTCAATGGATCCAGACTCTCCTTTTCTTCTAACACCAGCTATGCTTCTTACGCAGAAGATGTGCACTCCACTTCCTCCTCCGGGAAATTTCAGTGATACGGACCTCCACAGACAGCAGTGGAAACAGGTTCAGCACCTTGCAAATACTTTCTGGAGCCGATGGAGACATGAATACCTCACGACACTACAGAGTCGCAGCAAGTGGCAAGAGGAACGTCCGAACCTCAAAGTAGGGGATTTGGTCCTTCTCAAAGATGCTCAAGCTAAGCGCAACGACTGGCCCTTAGGACTAGTCAGACAGACATTCCCTGACAAGGACGGGAAGATCAGAAGAATCGAAGTGAAGATCACCAAACATGGGACGGCTAAAACGTTCTTGAGACCAATATCTGAGACAGTGCTTCTCATGTCGCCAAAGGACTGAGTATCCCTGAGTTAGTTCATAGTGGTATTTCCTCCATACCAGACGGGGAGTGTCATGGTTTCTTAGGTTTTCATTTTAGAGACATCTAGTGGACATTTTATGACATTACATTTGTTACTGCCTTTATTCAGTTTCGGTTTTGATTAGTCACATGACGAACATTAGTCACATGACGTGAGCACACTGTTCAGACGTGATAGCTCGTGCAACAGCTAGTTGAGAGAAAAAGCTCCGGAGAATCTCTTTGTTTACATTCTTGCCCTGGAAAAGGCTTTGCTTGTAAGTTGCCTTTTCTTTTCTTGTTTAACTACAATGTATAATGTATATGTTTATAAATACATAGCTTATATTATTTAAGTATAACTATTTGTATTGCTATATTGATATTATATGTTGGCTACATACTGTTGATGTTGAAAGTGTAACAGTATAGTTTTGAGCATTACAGTAATTGTACTCTTATGTTTATTTACAGTTTTACAAAATAACCAAACGACCACTCATGTTTCTGAGGGTTGAGTAAAGAACTAAACTTTACTCCAGCGTCTGAGGATTCATTTGTGTGTCAGTGTGTGTTCGCTATCTGTGGAAGTTGCGCCCTGGTTACGCGCAGTGGGAACAGAATACAGGTTATCTATCTATCGATCGATCACACTTTCAAATGATCAAATTATCTATCTATCACACAGTCAAACTATCTATCTATCTATCTATCTCGTGTGAAGTGGGAACTAATATTTCCTAAAAGACACTTGATGGAACTGTCGTTCGGGATATAGTTTCCGCCTGTGAGAAAATGTTGACGCACGCATTACCTTAGCCAGCCTCTTAGCCTGCTCGCGACCAGAATAACTCGGGAGGCTATGTTGCATAGCAACCAAACAGCGAATTATTTGAGCCACATTGATGGAACCGAACGCAAGATAAAATTATCGCCGATTAGAACTTTATCGCGGATTAGAAGATAATCGAGCTTCGTGGAATGGGCCCCAGGTAAACACACAGGTAAACACTCAGGTAAACACACAGGTACTTGACCCCCGCAACACACAGGTACTTGATTCTAACACACAGGTACTTGATTCTAACACACAGGTACTTGATTCTAACACACAGGTACTTGATTCTAACACACAGGTACTTGATTCTAACACACAGGTACTTGACCTTCTATCAGCTTCTAACAACATCCCCCGTCCACAGAGAAAGGAGCTACAGTAGCTGTGCTGTGAATATATGACCAAGGCTGTGTCTCAGGAGGTAGAGGCTGTGTCTCAGGAGGTAGAGGCTGTGTCTCAGGAGGTAGAGGCTGTGTCTCAGGAGGTAGAGGTTGTGTCTCAGCAGGTAGAGGCTGTGTCTCAGGAGGTAGAGGCTGTGTCTCAGGAGGTAGAGGCTGTGTCTCAGGAGGTAGAGGCTGTGTCTCAGGAGGTAGAGGCTGTGTCTCAGGAGGTAGAGGCTGTGTCTCAGGAGGTAGAGGCTGTGTCTCAGGAGGTAGAGGCTGGTGGAGGTAGAGGCTGTGTCTCAGGAGGTAGAGGCTGGTGGAGGTAGAGGCTGTGTCTCAGGAGGTAGAGGCTGTGTCTCAGGAGGTAGAGGCCGTGTCTCAGGAGGTAGAGGCCGTGTCTCAGGAGGTAGAGGCTGTGTCTCAGGAGGTAGAGGCTGTGTCTCAGGAGGTAGAGTCGCCGTCTAACGATCACAAGGTTGGCAGATCGGCGGTTCGAGCCCCGGCTGGCCACATGTTGAAGTATCCTTGGGCAAGACACTGAACACCAAAATTGCTCCCAGTGAGCGGGCCGGCGCCTTGCATGGCAGCTTGCCGCCATTGGTGTGTGAATGTGTGTGTGAATGGGTGAATGAGAGGCCGTTGTAAAGCGCTTTGGAGCAGCAAAAAAGGCACTATATAAGTGCAGTCCATTTACCATTTACGTCACATACAGTACAGGAGACTTTGTTTAAATGTGGGTTTATAAACTTGATGCTGTTAATTGATAATAATGTTGTTGTTGTTGTGTTAATTAGAAAAATGTCCTGTTCTGAAATGAGTTACTGAATACCATTTCCAACACAGTACAGGACATGGTAAAAGTGTTTAACGGTGGATACTACATGTGAGATCTTCTTCTTCATTTTTGGAAAGTGAGTGTGATGCGCTTATAATAAAACAAGTCTTGACCTATATCATTAATCGATATTAAATGATATTAAGAACAACTAATGTGAAAGCCTTGGGCACTTCACTAAATAGTCTGACACATAATGAATGTAGGACAGTGCATATATATAATAAACCAAACCAGTTGTGTTTTGGAATAGGAGGGCTGGGAGGGCCACCAGGCACAATAGAGACCATGGCTTTGATTTCGTGTAATGGAATGCAGCCTGTGTTTGTATAAGAAGTATATTAGTAAAGGGAGACCATGGAATCACTATATTATGTTGTCGGTAAATGGTAAATGGACTGCGCTTATATAGCACCTTTTTCGCTGCTCCAAAGCAGCTCCAAGCTGCTTCTCCAGTCAGAGAAGATTGATTTTGACAACTAGATGTCGATGACACATGTTACTACAATGATGCAACCATAACATAGTCACCCGAAGTTTGTGCTTGTGACAATAATATGGAGCACACACACACACACACACACACACACACACACAAACACACACACACACACACACACACACACACACACACACACACACACACACACATTAGAGAAAGTCATCTGAAAGCTTTTGTCAGTATGAGTTGAAATATTTATATGCACCTGTACAACTGTGGAAGAGCAAAGCCTGCAGATGAGGGGGTGAACGACCGTACTGTGACTAGCTCAGTAATGTCTGACTAACAAGGCAATGGGCCGGTTTCACAGACAAGGCTTAAGCCTAATCCTAGACTAAAAAACATCTTCAATGGAGATTTTACATTGAAAGTGTGATTTAGTCCAGGACTAGGCTTAAGCCTTGTCTCTGAAACCGGCCCAATAGCTTCTATATATATATTTTTTTTTCTTCTAATCATCACCCTCAGCCAGCTGTAACAGGTCATAACCCCCACCACCACCTGTATCTCTGACTGGTAATAGGTTTTTTTCTGCATTATACAAAGGTTTGACTACAACCATGAGCATGTTAACTGGCTACACGCTTTTGACATGTAACCCTGTTTTTATTGCGTAGCATTGCAACATGAGGGGCTTTATTCTTTATTTTCGTCTGGGCTGGGCATGTTGGCAATTTCAGCTTCTAAAAGTTGGTGCTGTAGTATTTTCAAATCATACCACCAAGATCGGCAAATGACCAAATGTCTCACATCACCTCTCTGGCGCTGAGGTGGACAGAGGATTGACGTGTGTCCGCAAACACAAGCACCAAAGTTCCAGTTTCAGGCAGCGCAAGTGGGGACGTTTAAGACCCGCCAAAACCACCACTCAGAGTAGTATTTCTATTTCTAGCCTACCTTCATTTATTAATGCTCTAGGCAACACATTCATAGTTCATATGAAAGCTTCACGAATTCTGAACATTATCAGCTCCGTCCTGCAGGACGTTATGTTCAATACGCTTTTGAGATAAGTGGCCTGGTACAGTGTGTGTAGCAGGTCTAAAAACCTTTGCCCTATTATGTCATTGTCATCTATGTGCTAATGTATTTGATGAACTATCCTATAATTAGAGGATGACCTACGGTCTGGAAAACCATTCATGTTTTCCCGTTGTTCATCCGAGTTGAGTTCAGTAAAATATCCTGTAAATACAGAGTTGAGCAGCTCATTTAATTGGCTATGGAACACGTTTTGGTTGGCCAGTGTTTAGTGGTCAAGGCCTCGACACACCTCTCATTCATTGATTCAACTAAAGCTTTTTACGCTACAGATATCACCACAAAACTTTACGCAACATTATTTCTAAAACGCCCCCCTGAGCGATAGCGCCATGTGCTTAGCTCAATGATTGCATTTGGGTTGCTAAAGTAGAGCCCAATGTCAGTGAAACAAATGTTTTCATATTTGGCAAATAATATATATTCTAATGTAAGGGTGATCAACTTCTCCAGTATCGATTTAATTGAGTCGTCACTTTACAAGCGAGTTCGTTTAATCTCAACGAGACGTCCTTGATATCACTTCTTAAGATGATATGATCCAATCAAATATTAGGCACCACTACTGAACTGTTCATTAAGATAATATTTATTCAAGCACATCAGCAAGCAATATCATTTCCATGGAAAAGTGGTCTCATCTAGTTTCACCTCTGCAGGCCCGTCTCAGCTAGCCGTCAACAAGTTAACTGCAAGAGTTCCACCAGACCAGACTCCCGTTTAGCCCTGGTACATAGTCTTTATACAATTCATCAAACATTTTGGGCTGGGTGATGCCCCCCCCTCTATCTGGTAGTTTTCCAAGTGTCAGCACAAATCCGTTGCAGCTGCAGAAGGTCTTCTCGTTAGCGTTGGCCTTCAATTCTTCTGGTATGTGGGTGCGAGAGTGTATGTATGTTATCAGCTTGAGTGTCCTGCTAGCGTCTCGTTCCCATGGTGATATCATACTTTGTGAGCAGAGCTGTGAGTTGAGTTCTTATCAGTAGCTTGTGAAAACATTTGAAGTTGCACAGTAATATGAGTTAGGATTCGATTTACAAGTTAAAGTATAGTATAGAAGAATAGGCTTATCATTAATCATTAGTTATGAAAGTATAAAATCAGTACAGAAAAATAGAATATCATAACAGCAGGTATACAATGGTTGTTAGCACATAGGTAAAAATAAGTAATTTATAGGCAGTTTGAATCATAAAACGTTCTTTTAGTCAGGAGCTTGTCTTCTTCTTGTCGCTCAAAAACAGAACCTCTCTTTTGGCTTTGCGTGACCTTCCTATTGTTCTCAACTGACCGCATTCACATATTATTTAAATGAGCACATAGTACATGATTTATCACTTCTAGTGATTTTAATACAAATTCCCAACAAATCCCCCCTTTGGTCATTAAAACAAAATTATGACCATTACAGAGAATTTGTAGCCAGAAAGGTGAGATGGGTCGTAGACCGCAAATGCCTTTATTTACACCATTCCTTCACAAAACTCCATAATTACAACATATCTTCAACTCCTGTATCATGATCCATCTCCTCACCCTCCAACAGTGACTGCTGCTGCTCAGCAATAAGCATTTGTAAGTGCATCTGTGTTCCAGCATCAACCTTGGTTAGGGCCGTAGTAATCAGTCGCTGTGCCAGGCCTCTAATGCAAGGGATAGCCAAACAGGATCAAACAGGATCAACAATGTGGCAGAGATGAGGAGGGCAGAGAGCATAGACATAGCCAGATTTTTCCATTTACCAAAAACAGATTCGAACCACTCTCCAATAACATTGTTAACTCCAGCGTTTGCATACACCTCTGCACGGAGCATACGCAGACCCTTCAGTGCTCTTGTGACGGAGCCATCAGGAGCGGTGTTATTGGGTATGACCGTGCAGCAAGTGTCACCAAACATAGTGCACACACCTCCTGAGGAGGCTAGCAGAAAATCAAGCGCAATCCTGTTTTGATAAGCGGTAAGGGTGGTTGCATCTAACTGTGCCGCGAGCCCTGTAAGAGCATCCTCAGTAAAGTTAATAAATCTCTGTTGGTTATAGTATATGTAATTTATCCAGTCTACATTTTTATTAATAGTGCACCACCAGCACAGGACCGACTCAAACCCGGCGGCAATCTGATCCCGAGCCTTGAAGTCGTTCGGAACGCCGCGTGGCACTCCTATCGCATCAATGTATACCTGAGTGTCATATGACCCTTTAGGAGCGTCGCGTTTGTGTCTAGCAGTAGTGGGAGATGCGAGGGCCATAACAGTACTGCTATCCAGTATCTCCATCTTAACCACCATTACCACGCGTGTACATAATCCCTGCCAATCTAAAGGCAGATATCTATATAGCTGTGAACCCCCACATTTCCAAAACATGTCTGCTACAGGTTGTGTCTGATTCCCTGTCACCTGACCAGTCGGAATACCATAGCCATTAAAAGTACAAGTAGTGCTGTTACCGCTCTGGCACAAAGTCCTACAGAAGCGCGTAGCATTAAGGCGTCCCACATCGCCCCCCTTGCCCGTCCTGTCAAGGCAGTCGTAGGCTTTTTCTAAGTGTAAAGGGTGATGTCCCTCATATATCATGGGGCCTTTAGTGCTAGTCATACCGGGGCAGTTTTTCCTAGAGAGAGAGTGGCTGACAGGTAGGCCCATCAACAAATTGCAGTCGTACATACAGTATATCCCCCCTCTACCAATGTCAATTGAGAACTCGTCACTATCAGCTATTCGTTTTCCCCCTCGTCCCATCCCTACTCTATAACTTGAACAATCATCCGGTTTGTAGGGGGAGGGAAACAGTCTAGTATCTCTGGGTTGTTTCAAGCAGACTACACATGTCTCCTTAGAGATGGTGGACATTGTGTAGTTTACCCAGTTGTACCAAACATTATTTGAGGCTAAGTTATGAAATGCTTCGTCGGAACCCAACCCCCCCCCTGGGACCCCAGTAAACATCCCCATTGAAAGGAGGGTGCATGCTGACAGAATCGCCAGGAATTTGAAAATTTTACACATTGTCTAGGCGTTCTCTGATTTCAGCCAAAGTTCTATGTGGTGGGTCTGCTTTGGTGCAGTGTGACAGGTGATGCCAATCTGCACCTGGTTTACCTTTGACTTTGACTGCGTGTGAGGTGGTCAATACTACCTCCCACGGTCCTGTCCACCGTGGCTCGTTCCACTTCCTTTTGTGGACTCTGATTCTTACCCAGTCGCCTGGGTCTAGAATAGGAGTCTGTTTTTCGCCGGTGTCTGCTTTCTCCGCTGCATTCAGTACCTGTGAAGACAATACTCGATTTAGATTAGTTAGAGCCCTGACATATACATTCATTTCCATGGAGAGGAGGTCCAATCCTGGGCCCACCTCCCTCTGTCTCTGTATCATGCCTGTCGGCACCAACATCGGTCTACCAGTTATGATCTCATGGGGTGTCAAATGAGTCATTGAATTGGTCTTATTTCTCATTGCCATCAACACCATGGGCAATGCCCCCACCCACGACAGTCCTGTCGAGGCACAGGTTTTAGCAAGCTTTCTTTTAATAGATTGGTTAGCCCGTTCAACTAGCCCCTGTGATTGGGGGTGATAGACTGAACCAAATCGATGCTTAATCCCCATTGCTGTCTCAATTGCAGCCATATGGACATTTTTAAAATGTGACCCATTATCAGAGTGTATCATTGTAGGGAAGCCAAACCGTGGTATGAAATCCTGTAAAAGGCACTTTATTACAGACGCAGCATCCTCCCGTTTACACGGATATGCTTCAGGCCACCTTGAAAACCTATCAATCACCACCAACAAGTATCTCTTGCCTTGTACTCTATTGTCTAATCCCATGTCCGTGAAGTCAATACATATCTCTCGAAATGGGCAGGGAGGCACTGGATATGTGCCCATTGGGCATTTAAGTACTGTTTTTGGGTTGTGCTTATTGCACACATCACAGTCTGAGATGAAATTCTTAACCATCTCCAAACCATAAGGGGTCCACCAATCTCTCATTATCAGTGCCCAAGTGTCTCGCACCGACCCATGAGTGGGACCGTGTGCTTCAGCTATCAGCATATTCATTAGGCCTGCAGGGGCCACTAGTCTTCCGTCATGCGCTCTCCACAACCCGTAGCCCTTTTCAGAGGACCCGCCTCGCGTCGCCCCCCTTTTTACCCACACTGATTGTTCTTGGGGGGAGGCGGCCCCCTGTATTTCCTCTATAGTCTGCACAGAGCATTTAGGTTTGTCTAGCTGGATTGAAACCAGCTGGTGTTCTCTGGGGACATATCCCCCTGCTAATTTAGCGGCTGCATCTGCAGCATCATTTCCTTTGGCTTCGTCTGTGTCGGCTTTCGAGTGCCCCTTGCACTTTATAACCGACACCTGGAATGGCATCTGTACTGCTGCCATTAAATTTTTTAGAGCCATCTCATGTTTGACTGGATCACCATTCGAGGTCACCCATCCTCTCCTGACCCATTGGGGGCCGTCCATCATTAATGCCCCATGGGCATATGCTGAGTCAGTGTAAATATTGACACTGCGTCCTTTAGCATGGCGCAGTGCTTCCGTGAGCCCCACTACTTCTGCTTTTTGGGCTGACGCAGGCTGCGGAATTATTCCACTGACTACCGTGTTGTAAGAGCCATTGACCATTCTTTTCACTACTGCAAATGACGCAATATTACCATCCGGGCCTCTATAACAACATCCATCACAATACAGTGTCAGTTCAGCACATGAATTTGCCTGTGCTTCTAAGTCAGGTCGTATCTTGTGTTCTTTTCTTGCTCTCAACTCACAAATGTGTGTTACACTATTTGCGGGGAGTCCTTCTGCCATATTTACCCCTAGTGACGTATATGTGACATGTGGTTGAGTCAGTATTCGTTCTAGCTTTTCTTCTCTCGAGCTGGATAGAGAGAAGGCCTTAGATTCTAAAAATGCCACCACACCATGGTTGGTGTGGACTATTATGGGGTGACACATAGTCATTGATGCTGTCTTTTCTAGGGCCGTACTTATTGCTATCAGGTGTCGTGTACAAGTAGTCTGTCCCATTCCTACACTGTCCAGTCTGCTGCTGTGATAGAGTAACACTGCCCTTCCTTCTGGTCTTTTCTGAAATAGTACTGCATTTATCACTCCTTTATTCTCTCCTACATCTAAGTGAAAAGGTTCTTCATAATTTGGTACTGCCAACTGTTCAGCCTGTGCCAAGGCCTGCTTCATGTTTATGAATGCTTCCTCAGCGGCGATGTTCCAATCCAATGTTGCTTTTAGGTCTCGGTGGCCTGCTGTCGCCACTATGTCTCTTAATGCCGCTCCAGTCTCCACATAATGAGGTATGTATTGTCTGCTGTAGCCTGTCAGCCCTAAAAATCCCAACATGTCTTTCACCGTCACAGGCTTGGGGTAAGTCAACGCTGCTGATCTTTGGGATTCCACCACTTGCTTCGTGTTGGCTGCTATCACTCGTCCGAGGAAGATTACTTTTCTCCGGCAGCCTTGTACCTTTTCTTTCTTGACTTTGTATCCTGCCTCTTCTACTGTTCTCAGCACGGTTTCTGAGGCCATCAGGCAGTCCTGTGCATTTTCACTTGCTATCAAAATGTCGTCCACGTATTGAATTACTGTGGTTCCTTCTGGGAGAGTGATGTCTTGTAGGTCTTCTTTTAGTGCCTTATTGAACAGGCCAGGGCTCTGTTTGTAGCCCTGAGGCAAACGATTGTATGTATATTTGGACCCTTGATAGGAGAACCCAAATATTTCTTGACTGTTTGGGTGCAGAGGCAGGCAAAAGAAAGCATTAGCCAGGTCTATGACTGTGAATCTGACTTGTTTGGGGGTCAGGCAATTCAATGCAACGTACGGGTTTGGGACGGCGATGTCATGGCCTGCCACTGCGTCATTTATTCTTCTGAGATCATGGACCATCCTCCAGGTCCCGTTAGGTTTCTTTACTGGTAGTATTGGTGTGTTCCACGGGGAGCAGCTGGGCCGCAACACCCCCGTTGCAGTCAGTCCTCCAATGGTTTCTGATATCCCTTGGGTGGCCGCTGGGGAGATATTGTATTGTGGCTGCCAGATCACTGCTTGGCCTTCTTTTAGTTTTACTTCGATCTGGTGATGGGGCACCAGACCCACATCATGGTCTCCTTTGGACCAAAGTCTTGGGTTTATTCTGTTCACCATCCCATCCCAGTCCTGGTGATTGTCATTCTCTCGGCCATGGTCTCTTTCGAGATCTTGTCTCTCCCCGACGGTGTTTTCGTCCGTGCAATTCCCTATTCTCCACATCGTCAGGTCCTTGCTTCGCCAGAGGAGGGGGTTTACAGTCGACCTCCATTCCTGGACTTGTGCTCTTTTCATCATGGGTCCCAATTCCTTTGCTACTCCACCGTGAGTGATGGCCAGGGTTATGTGCGGCGCGCTCTCAGCTTGGAGGGCGTACCACTGGTGCTGCTCATCCGTGAGTGTGCATTCCGCTGCTACCCCTTCTGGCCCCACAATGATGTCTGTAGCCCTTAGCACGCTCTTCTTTCCTTCTTTACGGGTTTCCCAGGCTTCTTCATAGGACTCATCTGGTTCTCTGATGTAGTTAAAAGTGCAATGAAGAGGGTCTAGGGGAGGCCCATAGGGCCTTAGCTGTTGTATCCATGTCTTCCATTGATGATAGGTCTTAGTTACTCCCTCAGTGTTTTCCGAGAGTAGTCTAGCCCAGAACACAGCCGTGGTCTGGGCGGTGGCTCCTGGTTCCTCTCTCATCATTAGTATTCTGCATGGGGCTTCCCCGGTGACTTTCCTGCCGCCGGGAAGTGTTACTGTTAATCCGCCTGGTCCACAAGTTACCTCCGCGTTCAATTTACATAGCAGGTCCCTCCCCATTAAGTTTACGGGGCATTGGGGAGCGAACAGGTAGTTGTGTGACAATTTCTGGTGGCCTATTTCTGTTTCTAGGGGGATTGTGTATTTCTGTGTCTGTGCCTGCCCGGAGTAGCCTACTGTCGTCATGGCCAGATTTTTTGACAGAGGAGGAACTCTACCCTTGTGGTTTGTCATGGTGGACGCTGCTGCTCCAGTATCTACCATGAACTGTTTTTTCTCTCCTCCCACCAGTATTTCAATCATTGGTTCTTCGTTCGGGTGGAAGTGGTAGGTTCCTCTTTCGCCTCCTGGGCATCCCTATAGGCTTTGACCATAAGGAGCCCCTCCTTGTGGTTGATTCATCATGGGGGCCATCATGGTTGGTGCCGGTTGGCCTGGCATCGGGCCCCCCCACTGTTGCTGTGTGGGGGGTTGAAACTGCTGGGGCTGCCATTGCTGCTGCGATGTTGGTCCCGATGACTGCTGTTGGCCCTCTTGGTTAGGGCATTCATTCCTCCAGTGTCCTGTTCCTCCACATGTGTGGCAGGCACCTGCTCCTGGTGTTCTTGGTCCTCCACGGCCTCTCCCGCGGCCTCCTCGCCCACGTCCTCTCCCTCCGCCTCTCTGTTGATATTCGGGGAAGGATTGGTACTGAGCCGGGGGCTGTGGTGCTGCAGAGGCCTGTGGCACCTCTCCAAGCTGGACCAATATCTTGCCTTCTTTACATTCCTTCTTCCTTGCCGTAGCCACAGCGTCAGCTTCGGTCACCTGCATTTTCAACAACCTCTCACGCTGCACGGCCTGTTTCTCCTCGGTCTCGTCGGTTTTTCTTTCTTCCTGGTTGCTATGATGAGTGAGATTTTGTACCCATAGGCTCTCTCCCATAGAGCCCAGGCCTACTACCGTGCTCAGCCTTTCTTGGATTGCTTTGCCTAGGCCTCGGCCCACCTCTGCTCGGAACAACATTTCCGTCGCTTGGCTGTGATCATATCTGGCCCCAGTTCCTTCCTCCCATGCCTCAGCGGCCCTCTTGATGAACTTATGGATGTCTTCGTCCGGCTTCCGCTTTATCCCTGTCATGGCTGCTGTATCCGGGGTGTGGGGCCACAGTGTCCTGAGCGCGGTCCACAGGGCCGTCCTGTGTTGGTTCAGTGGTGTTTCTCCGGGGATATTTCCCATTCCCACCAGGTCTTCCACCTGGTTCCATTTTCCTTTTCCCTCCGTAGAGGCAATGAGGGCCTTCACATCCCCCCAGGCCACCCTATCTGCCATGGTTCGGGCCTCAAACGCTCGTATCCACGGGGCGGCCCCTCTGGGGAGGGAGGGGAGGCTGTTCTGGAGAGCCTCCATGTCCCGATGTCCCCATGGTTGGTAAAGTAATCCTCCTCCTGCTACGGCAACTAAAGGGAACATGCCTGGTCGCTGCTCTTTCTCTGTGGCAGGGGGCATGCCTCTTGTTTTCATATCACACGTCTGAAGGTGCTGCTGTGGTTGTTTCTTGACTCGTGTGGATCTTCTGGGGAGTGGGGTCCGTGCTTGTGCCTCGCTTGCCCTCTCCTCTTCTGTGTTTGACTCACCGCTGCAGCTATAGGTTTCCCACTCGCTGCTTTCTTCCTTTTCTCCTTCTGTCACCCCTGCCCTTTTAAACTCGCCCCTGAGTCTCAGCGTGAGTCCTTGTTTCCCCCTGTTCGCCTTCTTCTTTCGGCGTTTCTTTTTCTTCTCTTCCTCCTTCCATTCCTCTTGGCTCCGTTCGGGGTGCCTTCTGCGCAAGTCGTCTTCTTTTATTTGCACATTCAGTTCGTTCAGTCGGTCAGCCAGCTGTTTTTCTATGTCCTCCATCAAGTCACTTCTCCCTGGTGGGCCGTTTCCTCCGTGGGGCGTGCCGATGGTGTATGGCGATGCTCTTGGAAGGCCCATCGATCCTGACGTATTCCAAAGCAGGTCGTCGCATTGTCCTCCAGGGCTGTGATCCTGGGTAGAGTGGAGAGTGTTGTGCGCCTCCTCTGATCGTACTTGCACTGCCACTGTCCCACTCATAATGTCAAAGACTGGTGCCTGTATGGGGGTTGGCCCTGTCAGGTATTCTTTGGTAGGTTTCAGAGGGTTCACATCCCAGGCATATGGGGGAGGGGTTGAGCTCAGTCCCTTTCGTACCTCCAGGGGCCAGGTGCTTTTTAGGGGAAGGGGGTGTTTTTCTGCCTCCGACCCCCACCTTGCTGCTTGTAGCAATGCGGACAGGGGATACAGTTCTCTTGGAGGAACCACAGCGACTGAGGCCGTCTCCATGGGCACGTCGGCTGTCGGAGCCACAGTGTCTGTGCCTTTCTCCCCCGCCTGTGCTTCGACTGTCTGTTTGGCTTGGCGTTGAGAGTGTTCTGCTCCTCTGAGCCATCCGACCACTCGTCTTGTTCTCACCTCCTTTTCCTCCGCCTTCTTTGCCTCTCGTCGTGCTCCAGACCACCTTCCCTTGCCTACGGCAGCACTCTCCTTTTCTTTTGATTTTTCTATGGCCTCTTCAATGATCGCCAGTCTTTGCTCTGGGGTGGGTGGCCCTTCTGGGGGGAACAGACCTGCCTTCTTCCATTTAGCTACTGCTTTTACCATCTTCTTTTCCTCTTGCTCTCTTCCGTCATGGTCTGTCCTTCTATGCATTTCCTTCAGGGCCTGAAGCCACCACTGTGGAGTCTCTTTCATGGTCATATTGTTTCTTAACTATACCCCTTGGGGTGTCTTATTGCTGTGTCTTAATGCTGTGTCTGAGAAAAATAAAAATAAAATAAAGAAAGAAAGGAAAAAATAAAATAAAATAATAATAATAATAATAATGCCTTTGGTAGTATTCAGAGCCTTTCACTTTTGAAAAATGGATTCAATAAAATGTGCCATCAATCTAACACACAACACAGAGTCAGAATGACAGAGCGAAAACTTTTTTTTTTTTTTTTTTTTTTGTAAATGTATTAACAATTAAATGCAATAGTTCATGTGTTTATTTTTCTTATTCTTTTGTATTTGTTTTTGTTAGTTTTTTTGAATTAATTAAGGTCTTATATTATATTTTATAGGGTCTCTGTGTGTATCTATCCTGTCGGTCCTCTATGTATTCTCTGAATTATGTGTTCTGTATTATCTGCTCATCTAGATAGTCATTCTACTGAAGGTCCACTGTATCGTGTGGCTATGCTGCCACCCTTATCATCAATATTATTATTGCCAACCAATACTAAACAAACTGAACAACTAAACAAAATCACCCTCACCCAATATGTCAATATCAGAACACACCAAAAATACTACTATTATACAACCCGTGAGACATACATCACCGTGCGTCAGAGGCACTCCTAGTGAGCTTTTTTTTTTCTCCTGCTGTCTGCGCTTCAATGGTGGGTTACACCCGCAGCACAACACTTCTTTAAACACCTTGAACGAGGCATAACATATTTTATAAAGTTTGCAAGTGATATTTGAGTGATACCAAGCCAGGGAGCACTCAGCCTAGACCAGTTGCTCCTGGGCGCTTTACTCAACTATCCCTTTTAATAGTAATAATTACAATAACAATAACAATTCCAATTATTATTTACATACAATATTACGTAACACCTTTGCACGAGTTTAGAATTATAAGGTTCTATCTCCGTTTAGGGTAGTTCAGAGACACTGAGCGTCATGGTTTTTACATTCCATTATGTTTTGTGAGATGGAACCGTTGTATTTTATGAATCACCCACTCAAAATGTCAACATTTTAAAAATACCACCACACATTAATAAACCACTTAATGGATCAGATTATGCAAAAAACTCAATTTTGACTAAAATGATGATAGAACCATATAATCCTAACGTCACAATTATTTTAGCGCCCGCTGTGAGGGGAGGCACGCTAATACTAGGACCTTCACCGGACTGCAGTCCTGCCGTGAACGCTACCCTACTCGCAATGACCTCACTTCTCACTCGGTTTGCAAGGTATTTCAACCTTCGGGACACCGTCCTTTCATTAGACCTCGTCGGGTCTAAACTGGGGGCTGGTTACCTCTTAATATCCAGGACTGTCGTGTCTTTCCTTACCTTAGACCTCGGCGGGTCTATCCTGGGGACTGGTTACCCCTCTTTATTTCCAGGACTTAGCTACTGTCCCTTCTTTTAGACCTCGGCGGGTCTTATTACACGTTAATACAAGATGTGCTTAAATATCAGACAGTGGTGTTCAATAATGTATAGAATGTCAATTTAATTAATGATTATCCTTACTTTTGACGGATTCTTCACAGACACAGATCAGAATGGGTTTGACATACGATTCATGGCCCAGCACTTCCACCTAGAATACTATTGTCTACCTAAGCAGATTTCATTAAATGGCTCTGCTCACCTTTTTTGTGTTGGTACCGTGGAAGTGCTTAGTCCGAACCCAGCCTCGCCCACTCCTCCTTGCATCCCGTTGAAGATCACGTCGGGGTCACCAATTTTGTAAGGGTGATCAACTTCTCCAGTATCGATTTAATTGAGTCGTCACTTTACAAGCGAGTTCGTTTAATCTCAACGAGACGTCCTTGATATCACTTCTTAAGATGATATGATCCAATCAAATATTAGGCACCACTACTGAACTGTTCATTAAGATAATATTTATTCAAGCACATCAGCAAGCAATATCATTTCCATGGAAAAGTGGTCTCATCTAGTTTCACCTCTGCAGGCCCGTCTCAGCTAGCCGTCAACAAGTTAACTGCAAGAGTTCCACCAGACCAGACTCCCGTTTAGCCCTGGTACATAGTCTTTATACAATTCATCAAACATTTTGGGCTGGGTGATGCCCCCCCCTCTATCTGGTAGTTTTCCAAGTGTCAGCACAAATCCGTTGCAGCTGCAGAAGGTCTTCTCGTTAGCGTTGGCCTTCAATTCTTCTGGTATGTGGGTGCGAGAGTGTATGTATGTTATCAGCTTGAGTGTCCTGCTAGCGTCTCGTTCCCATGGTGATATCATACTTTGTGAGCAGAGCTGTGAGTTGAGTTCTTATCAGTAGCTTGTGAAAACATTTGAAGTTGCACAGTAATATGAGTTAGGATTCGATTTACAAGTTAAAGTATAGTATAGAAGAATAGGCTTATCATTAATCATTAGTTATGAAAGTATAAAATCAGTACAGAAAAATAGAATATCATAACAGCAGGTATACAATGGTTGTTAGCACATAGGTAAAAATAAGTAATTTATAGGCAGTTTGAATCATAAAACGTTCTTTTAGTCAGGAGCTTGTCTTCTTCTTGTCGCTCAAAAACAGAACCTCTCTTTTGGCTTTGCGTGACCTTCCTATTGTTCTCAACTGACCGCATTCACATATTATTTAAATGAGCACATAGTACATGATTTATCACTTCTAGTGATTTTAATACAAATTCCCAACACTAACCTGGAACATTCTGTATTGGAACAATTGTGACAACTGTACTCGCTGCTTCCTGGTTTTTCTGGAGCTCTGCTGGAGTGGTCCTTGGGCCTTCGGCGACACTTCTGACTAACTGTCTGACTGCCCGGTCAGAAGTCTTGCGAGGAGCTCCTGTCCGTGACCAGCTGATTGTCGAGTGATGTTCCTTCCACTTGCGGATGATGGCTCCAACGTTGCTTATAGGAACATTTAGGCGTTGAGAAATCTGTCGGCAACCAGTGCCATTACTACGCTGCTCAACAATCTTGTTGCAAAGGTCTTGGGAGAGCTCTTTGCCTCTCTACCACATCATGAGATGTTTCATGCAGGAAAGCTTGGTGACAAATGATTTGTTTACTTGCATTCAGAGGTGGGCAAAACCTTTTTCAAAGAGTGTGAGTCAACGTGCACTAACCCAGCTGATTCTAATTAGCACAGGTAGCTAGGAGAACTCATTAGTGGCATAAGCTGCTTTAGTGCTTTTTTCTTACTGTGTTCAATACTTTTTCTTCAAAGTTTTTACATTCCATTATGTTTTGTGAGACGGAACCTTTGTATTTTATCAATTTCTAACCAAAGAAATTCAACATTTTAAAAATAACCACACCACACAGGCATTAATAAACACCTAATGGATCAGATTATGTAAAAAACTCAATTTTGACAAAAAATGGAGATAGAACCTTATAATTCTAACGTCACGATTTGTCATCGTCTTCTTCACTGGACAGATTTAGTGGTTTACTTCTCTACTTGTTTGTTTATTTTGTACAGTAACCAGCCTCTTTACACACACATACATCAACACAAAATACACACGTGCACACACACACACACACACACACACACACACACACACACACACACACACATACACACTACTCTGTTACTCTCTCCCCAGCTGATGCTGATTCTAGCTGATTAACTCTGGTTGACCTTTTTCCCCATCCAGCTGCTCCTGTCAGTGGTTTACTGGGGCTGTTTCCATGCGTTTCCCTCCCGCGTGACGCTGTGCTTGTGTAATGGGCCAGGTTTCATACTCCGGCGTTGGCACAGCTGCTAGCTGCACTGTAATCTTCCGCTTGTATAAGCAAAGAGTAACGAGCGTCCTCAATTTACAGCTTTCTGGTTTGCACTCAATTACCCAACCGGCACTCCGAAATCGATAAGCCACTCTATCCACTCTCCTCAGAGCTTTCTGGGAGTGGACTCGCCCTCCCCAGGTGATGCGTGGAAGGGGACCAGCCGTATGTTTGGGCTCCCGGATGAAATCAAACCGGAGTTTGTGTTTGTTGCACAGTCATAACAGTCTGAGCCGGGCGGGCTGCGCGGCGCGGCGACAAACTTTCTGTCGGTTGCTCCTGATGGTTCCGAGACATCAGAAGTTAGTTTGTTTTAGTTGGTATTCTCCGTGGGGTAACAGGGGGTAATGAAATGTTATATAAGTCCCATTTGCTCGCTTCCCCAAATCCATCTGAGACGACCATTTTTTGGTTTGACACAAATTACCCAAGTTTGTGTTGCAGTGTGTGTAGCAGAGTTAGTTTGTGTTGCAGTGTGTGTAGCAGAGTTAGTTTGTGTTGCAGTGTGTGTAGCAGAGTTAGTTTGTGTTGCAGTGTGTGTAGCTCACAGTTGGTAATTTTGTGTCAGACCAGCTGACATTATACTCCTGTGTGTTCACAGCTACTTTGTTCTGTAGTTTTTTAGATTGTACTTGATGCACTTTGGTGAGTCCCGTGCTCTACTGCATTATCTTCACATTATTACACATAAGTTATTTTTTCTGAGTGGGGCAGTCCCTCTCATATTTTATTTTATTTTTTATTGACAGATACAGTAGAGATTTAGACAGGAAGGATGGGTGAGAGAGACATGCAGGATATATCCCCAGCCGGAATCGAACCGGGGACCCTGCGGTTACATGGTCAACGCTTAACCCGCTACGCCACCTAAGCGCCCCTGTCTTCACATTATTACCCTTTCTGGTTAGTTGCTCTTTGTGGAAGTTATTATTTTGTTCTTCAAAATATTAAATCTGATATGAATTACGTACAGTAAATATGGTCACTGGCACTGTGTTTCTCTTTCAGAGAATAAAAGGGATCTTACACGTGTCACACCTGGGGCCTCGTTTATAGAAAGTACTTTGGATCAAATTTGATTTTACCCGTGTCGTACGTAGAAAACCACGTCAAAGTAGTGATTTATACAATTTCAACGTGAGTCAATTTGACCGTGGAAACGATCGTAGCTCTACGTCGGGTATTGACTTGACGTACGCACATTACCTACTGGTTATGCGGAGTTATTACAGGCATGTGAGCCGCACTGCCTACTGTAATTCATGCGAAGTGAAACTAAAGTGGCTTGTGATAAAATTAACGATGTTGTTATCAGCCGAGAAAATTTGTTTAATTCAAGATTTAAAGGGAACTGATGTTTATGATTGTATTTCAGTCTTCCTTTATATCCCCCCGGAGCTGTCAAGGCAACGCCATCTCCCCTTCAACATGCCTATAGTGCGTTCCACAACGGACCTTGCCCGGCCATGCGCTAAATGCACACCGTCTCCTCTCAGCTGTCTTGCGTCGCACATACCCCGCAGCGCAGAGCGCATATGTCTAATTGAGTGAACTCGTATTATGCTTATCACCAAGTTCTCCCACACTGTGCTGATGGACTAGTATAGTATGTTTATGTTTATCAACGGTAATCAAGTGCTTTAGTTGGCGAGCGCACTTGGTGATGGCTCTAATACGAGTTGAGTCGTACCACTCATCTGCCATATCATACCTCCGTCCCACATGTATTTATCATCATATTTTTCAATATAAAACGGGGGTATGATATGGCAGATATATATATATGGTGTGTGTCCCACGCGCCCGTCCCGCTCCAGTTCTAGTAGTTCTAGTAGTTCTCGTAGATCACACAACCAGGGAATCGCTGACATGTGTGAAAGGGAGCAACCCGGGAATCTACCTGCATTTGGCTCATGTGTGAACGGCGAAAATTCCTGGTCAGCACAGCTTGAGATTCCATGGAAATGACAGGGAACTATGTGAAAGAGGCTTAATACTGGGTTTCCTCCGGTGTCTGAGGGTTCACAGGGAGTGAGCAGCCATGTTTTCAATGTCACCTGATAAGAATAATATCATTATATTATTACAGTATAAGCATTTGCCTGGTTAGTTGTCATGATCAAACGTTACAAATGCAACTTACCGAGAAGCCACCCTACTCTGCCCTCTCCCGCTCACTTGGCTTAATTCAGACGCTATAATTGAGCCGCTATCACAGGGCGTAAATACAAAGCTCATTCACCTGCGTTCAATTTCAAGTGTATTTGGTATTTATAGAAGGAAGCACGTACGCAATTTTAAACAAGCGCAGCCCATTTAATAAATAATGCTTACGTCCGTTTAGAAAAATGTGCTCAAGTACTTTTTTATAACGAGGTCCCTGACCTGTAAGTTTGATTAGTGTTTGAGCATCAAGGGAATTAACAGCTGTTATCTTAGCTGTTACCTATTTTACTAGAGGTTAAACTGAATACAGTAGAGCACATTTTTAAAAAGCCCAACGGTTATGCTAAGAGTGAGTGAGTCGTACAGCAATCAGTCCCCAGCGCTAGCACCGCTAATGTGCAGCGCAGGCCTGTCCAAGCACATCAGCTCTGTTGGGGGGGGGGGGGGGGGGGGAGGGGGGGTTAGCAAGGACACTCATATGGGTGTCAAAACAGAGCTCTCGTCAAGTAGCGTGGAAGCAGCACTGCTCTCTCAGAGGCTAAAGGAGAGTCCACGCCACGGGCACAACCTCTCATTACATGTTGAACTCTCCCTGGTGGTTTGGTCATCAAACACAGAGATACCATCTTCCTTCCGCCAACGGAGAGGCTTTAAACCCAGCAGCCCATTGGTTTGGGCTTTTGTCCTATAAGGTGTCAGTTGCCCTCCCCTTGCAGTCGACAGTGTTAGGATGTCTCCTCACGATCTGCGTTTTCATTCAGACATTTGTTATCAACAATATCACCATCATTATCAACATTTCTTACAGTATTCAGCACTGTCGTACTGTGTAATGGTAGTTATATACAGAACACAAGAGAAAGCACCCACACTAAAAACAAACAATCCTTGGCTAGAACCGTAATAGCTGTCCCCCTGACCTCTCTAATGATGTTGTAATTTAATTCATGAGACCCATTGAAGCGGAAATTGCAGTTCCGCTTTTGTATTCAATTAAGGATAGCACATAAATAAAGTATGGCAGAGTGGATGGAAGGCTACTGCTGGGGTGTTAAGAGAAGAGGAAGTGTCTCTAATAAGTGCTTCCTCACTAGTCAGACCGAGTGCTACACTCGAAGACCTCGAGAGCGCTAATCTGTGTTAATATCGCACAGTACATCAAATGCAAAGCGCTGTCGTCCTTTATGAGATAGATTTGTTTAATCAAAGGCTCTTTTTTTTTTTGCGCTTGTCCATTTCAGGGTGTTAACCAGCTGCAGTTCTACACGCTGACGGTACAGTTACTGTATATCTCAGCGTTAAAATAAGCCCGCTGAGGAAAAGACAACACCACATTTCTCAAGGATATTTTCAACTACAGTATATTGTATTATTATTGCATTATTCTGCTGCACATCCGAGGTCTGTCTGTCCTTCTACAGGCCTACATGATATGAGACCCAGGGTCTCAATAGATTTGTAAACTGCAAGTTTTATTTTTCCAATTCTGTAAGTAGCTCATTGGAGCTCTGTTTTCTTTCCCACTAGAAATGGAAAGTAAGTAAAACTTGAATGAACACACTCGATAGTGAGAGCAGGGCTGTATGCACCTGTGAGTCAATGGCCATCAGATTTGTTACTTTGTTTTAAACCCCTTTCTGTGCTCTCTCTCTCTCTCTCTCCCTCTGTCTCTCTCTCTCTCCCTCTGTCTCT
>NC_137677.1:1273086-1300586 GCF_963989245.1 Nansenia antarctica
AGACCACTGGAGGGGAACCAATAGGGCACGTCCGCTCATTTTTGCCACTCAAAAGGGCATTTTTGGCACTTAAGACAGATGTTTTTCAACTGTGGGGGCACCAGGAGGGGCGGTCGCCCCCCCCCTGAGTCCGCCAGTGGTCTGGAGCGCGTTTTGAAAAAGTCCGGAGCATCATCAGCCTTTTGCTCTGGCTTCAGTTCGGCTCTGGTAGGCCAGTTATTAAGTCCAGTTATTAAGAAAATGTGAATCTGATTTCATAATGAGGACATGCATACGATTAGTAGTTTTATGTTCACAAGATGTGTTGATGACATGTTAATTTAAAATGGTTTTAGCTTTCCACTCAACCCTGATCCAAGGTTCACAATTCACATTATGTGAAATGTGAGATGTTTATTCTAACTCAGCAAGCATGTTATCTCTGAGTTGTTGACAGGCGGCGTTTGCAGCAACAGGTGTCAGGTTAGGAGACGGGGATGGAAGTGGCGCTGGCTGTGTCCATCCTGCAGATAATTCAATAATTCAATGCGCACGGAGAGAATGATCACACACACTGCCTCGTGACAGGGCTTCTACTGGAGGTGCTGCAACCTCCCTAGAGAAGGGTAACAAACATGTTAGAATGTGACGTTAGAATTATAAGGTTCTATCTCCATTTTTGGTCAACATTTAGTTTTTTTACATAATCGGATCCATTAGGTGTTTATTAATGCCTGTGTGGTGTTATTTTTAAAATGTTGACATTTTTGAGTTAGTAATTAATAAAATACAAAGGTTCCATCTCACAAAACATAATGGAATGTAAAAACGTTGACGCTCAATATCTCTGAACTGCCCTAAACGGAGATAGGACCTTATCATTCTAAGATCACGATATATCTTTGGTGGTTGAAAGTTAACTGAGTGAGTCCCAGTTTATATGAGCCCCCTGTTCCGAGTTTGTGCATCGTCTCTGACTTGTAATACATTCACAACCTTCTCCTTCTGTGTGTTTTCCTCTGGACCAAAGAAACTGGTCAGGGGTGCAAAATTGTCACCTTTCTGCTAAGTTAGACGTTTTTATCTCACAATATGTCATCCATGTGAGTGGTGTAGATCTGCAAAATAAATACTTTGGGTGGAGAGGGGGGGTCTAAGTCTCATCCAAGTCACATGATGCGCGAGCTAACTAATCTCCCTGTTTGCTAAACTCTGCTGCTATTGAAATAACTTTTAGCTTCAGGGAGCTAGGTACAATTCCAGACAGCGTGGAGAAACACAGTCACAGTAAACTGTTTTCGAAGTAATTCTGCAGGTGTTGAGGTCAGGGCTGCCGCTACTTACACATGCATCATTGTTAGACCATCCTTAGTGCTAGCGGTATCTATTTAAGTTTTGCCTGAGAAGAGGCTGTCCATTAAGTTAAAGTCATCCCCTCATTTATCTTTGCAACAGACATCTCAGATATAGACGTGACATAGACATCTCAGATATAGACGTGAAATAGACATCTTAGATATAGACGTGAAATAGACATCTCAGATATAGACGTGAAACTTCATTAAGGCTCAGCAGTTGTGCTTACTGAGTTACTTAGAGTTGCCGTCTAATGATCACAAGGTTGGCAGATCAGCGGTTCGAGCCCCGGCTGGCCACATGTCGAAGTCAAATTGCTCCCAATTTGCTCCCAAATTGCTCCCAAATTGTTCCCGCATGGCAGTTTGCCGCCATTGGTGTGTGAATGTGTGTGTGAATGGGTGAATGAGAGGCCGTTGTAAAACGCTTTGGAGCACCAAAAAAAACAATATATATATAGGCTATATACAGTAAGTGCAGTCCATTTACCATTTACTCTGCCAGCATACTGTACAGTAGTTCTCTAACAGAACACCTACATATGTACATATCTACGTACATATGTAAGTCTACATACACACCTACATATGTAAGTAATTTTCTGTGGGGGAGCTGGATAGGCTCTTTAATTTATTATTTTGAAGGACATGACCTCCGCTGTCTTCATTCCTGTCAGTGAGAATGGAAATGTGCAGCTAGCAGAGAGTGCTAATATTCCAGACGACACAAGTACAGTATGTGTGCGGCTCAAACACCCCTCGTTGAGACTGACAAAACAACACTGAGAGGTTTCTTTCTTGAGATGCCCCCTGCTGTTTTCCAGAGGTGATTTATGGGTCATGTTTACCTGGCTCGGATTCGCTTTATTCAGCCGTATAAACACAAAGGTTTCAGTCAAAAATATACTATTAAATATACTATGCCTCTAGTTCCTTACCTCTTCTTATCCACCTCATTTTTCTGGTTTTCTGCTCGAAATGACATGCCCACAGTGAATATAGAATATCTCCACAATCACAAGGGCCTTCATAATGATCTTGTTATCAAATGAAAGCTAACACCTGTGGGGTGGCTGTAGAAGTGTCAGAATCAAAATCTATGTTACTGTGTCAGAGCAAATAGAGCTAGAACATTATAAAACATCTCAAATTCAGATCGAGTAAACTCTTTATATCACTTCGGATGCCGATGGGGGTCCGTTGGCTCCTATGAGGTTAAATGCTGATGTCTCAAGCCTCCAAGGATTCCTTCTCTGATGCCCTATAGAGAGGAGGCACAACAGCAACAACAACAACAACAACAACAATTAAACGTTACTTATCCTCCCATACTGATATACTTATAAAAAATATAAATAAATCTACATCTCTTTATTTATGTAAACCAGCTCTTTCCCTTCTTGTTTTTTTAGTTTTTTTTTCTTTCCTAGCACCAGGGGCGCCACCCCTCCTAAATGTCGTTGTTTGGTACCTGTACTATAGCAATGACAATAAAGACCATTCATTCATTCATTCATTCATCATCATTCATTCATTCATTCATTCATTCATACTGAACTTATACATCTCAGAAAGGAGCCTCTCTATTCCATCCTGTGTAACTGATGCCCTGGCCTGATCACCTTTAGGAAACCCCTCATAAACACTCCGCAGTGAAGGTCACGTCATCTGCACCCTGCGTCTCTCTGCTTCTCACTGTCCTCCTTTTTCAATTTGTTTTGGTGTCGATATCAGAAAGGTGTTGTCATGTCAGGGCCCCCTGTGACAGGGAAACATAATCCTGTTGTCCGATTCCAACTCAAGGAGCTGAATACGTCTCACGTCTCACGTCACGTCGCCGAGGCTGCAGAGTATTAATATGTTCATGCTGTGGACAGAGCCAACAAGATACATATTTATTACCGTGATTTGATGAACACATTCCCCCTCTGCCCTCCCCCCAGCCTGTGAAAGATAACTGCCCTCTCCTCAGTCTGTGAAGGATAACTGCCCTCCCCCAGTCTGTGAAGGATAACTGCCCCCCTCCCCTCAGTCTGTGAAGGATAACTGCCCTCTCCTCAGTCTGTCAAGGATAACTGCCCTCTCTCCCCAGTCTGTGAAGGATAACTGCCCTCTCCCCAGTCTGTGAAGGATAACTGCCCTCTCCCCAGTCTGTGAAGGATAACTGCCCCCCCCCCAGTCTGTGAAGGATAACTGCCCTCTCCTCAGCCTGTGAAGGATAACTGCCCTCCCCCAGTCTGTGAAGGATAACTGCCCCCCCTCCCCCCAG
Source organism: Nansenia antarctica (assembly GCF_963989245.1). Classification (NCBI taxonomy): domain Eukaryota; kingdom Metazoa; phylum Chordata; class Actinopteri; order Argentiniformes; family Microstomatidae; genus Nansenia; species Nansenia antarctica. Next base: position 1,276,690 of record NC_137677.1, read on the forward strand.
CCTGTGAAGGATAACTGCCCTCCCCTCAGTCTGTGAAGGATAACTGCCCTCCTCTCCTCAGTCTGTGAAGGATAACTGCCCTCCCCCCAGTCTGTGAAGGATAACTGCCCCTCTCCTCAGTCTGTGAAGGATACCTTCCCTCTCCCCAGTCTGTGAAGGATAACTGCCCTCTCCTCAGTCTGTGAAGGATAACTGCCCTCTCCCCAGTCTGTGAAGGATAACTGCCCCTCTCCTCAGTCTGTGAAGGATACCTGCCCTCTCCCCAGTCTGTGAAGGATAACTGCCCCTCCACTCAGTCTGTGAAGGATAACTGCCCTCCCCCCAGTCTGTGAAGGATAACTGCCCTCTCCTCAGTCTGTGAAGGATAACTGCCCTCTCCTCAGTCTGTGAAGGATAACTGCCCTCTCCTCAGTCTGTGAAGGATAACTGCCCTCCCCTCAGTCTGTGAAGGATAACTGCCCTCTCCTCAGTCTGAAGGATAACTGCCCTCCCCAGTCTGTGAAGGATAACTGCCCTCTCCTCAGTCTGTGAAGGATGCCTGCCCTCTCCTCAGTCTGTGAAGGATGCCTGCCCTCCTCTCCTCAGTCTGTGAAGGATAACTGCCCTCTCCTCAGTCTGTGAAGGATAACTGACCTCTCCAGTCTGTGAAGGATAACTGCCCCCCCCTCCCCCCCGCTGCATGGCAGAGGCTGTGAGCATCTACATACTGTATAATCAGTATAATCAGCTTCCCAGCGTATGGATATGGTACCGCTTAGAGTACAGTATATTACATTTCAAATAAAAAATGAAATATGTAATTGGTTCAACTGATGCAATTGACCCGCATTTGGTAGCTTGAGTTAACCTGTAAACCTGTCAATACGCAGGCATAAGGAGACCTTAACGGCAGAGAACAAGGATCAAAATAAATCAATGACCAGGGGATCAGGGAGAAGGGATAAGGCAGAGAGCGCTGTCTGATAACGATTGACGATAGAGAAATAAATGTGATCTCCCACAATTCAGACCTGGGCCTTTTCCTTTCAGCCTATTAGACGATCTTAGCGGGTCGATGCCAATCAATGTGTTACAGGTGATTAGAGACAGGCTAACGGTACACAACATATCGGTGTTTGTTTGTCTTGTGGTTCGTGATGAACCCTAGAAAGAGGTCAGGAGTAGAGGAGTGTGTCTCTCTCTCTACGTCTCACTCTGATGAAGCTGTAGCCTGGCAACCTAGCCTGGCTAATTCTTCCTAAAAGGTCATTGCCATGAGCATCTATTTTTCGCTATGGATTTTTTTTGTCTTTAGGGCCAGTGTCCTCAAGAGTTGTGTGACCACGTGTGTGTGTGTGCTATTAACCGCCGGTTGGGTCTGGTACGTCAGTCTGACGCTGTAGCAGCGGCTCAGTAATCGTGGTAGACGTGTGGCGTTTAACTCTTTATCTCTGTGCGTTTGCGTGTGTTGCTGCTGCTGCTGCTGCTGCTCTCTGCGCTAGCCGCGCGGCGGTGTGGAGCAGAGACGTTAGCGAAGCTCGTTGCCAGAATGCCACTGGCGCCCGTTGACCTTAAGGTCAATCTGGCAGCAGGTTTTGAGTTTTGACAGGTGCAGCCAACTGTAGAGAGAGGAGAGCGCCCGCGGGTGCTCCATGTGTCCCGTCAATGTTCGTTAGTCTAATAAACTAGCGTACTATCACACGCCTGTGTCTTTTATTAACAGGGCGAACCAATGACAAATTGTTGTTTGTTGTGCTGGGGAAGCTGTGACTGTCTTCAGAACCTGCCTCTTTACATCACAACGTGGGTCTTCCCAGTAACGATGCTGAAAGGCAAATGCCACTGTCATCGCACATTACCCCTCCCCCTCACACACGCATGCACGCACGCCATGCACACCATGCACGCAAGCACGCACGCACAAACCCACGCACGCACGCACGCACGCACTCACACACACCATGCACGCACGCTCACACACACACACACGCACGCACTTACACACACACTTACACACACACACACACGCAACCACGCCTGCACGCACTTACACACACACACACACACACACACACACACACACACACTCTCACCCCCCTCTGAGAGTAGAGCTGCAATTGGCCATCTCCGTGTCTGATGACATTGACATTTAGCGAGGGATGTTTTAAACTGGGTTTGACCTCGTGGAGGATGAGGAGGGTCACAAATGCACAAAAACCCACGTGAAGAGGATGTGAGGAAGACCACATTACCACAGCATGTGAATGTTAAAGTGAGGCTCTCCATGACAGCTGCTCGATGGGGTACTTCTTTACATCATAAAGAATCCCCTCGTGTATGAGCACACTGAGGATGGACCTGGTTAATTGGTTGGATTACAGATGTAGTACAGTGACCCTGAGAAGAATGTTTGTGTACTCCACATTGTATGATGATGTTACATCAACGTTGACATTTTAGCCTACATATTCTTATGGGAGGCTTTTTTCTGGGGAGTACGTGTGGAAGCCAAACATTTGATAACTTAACGTCGTGCTCATTTAAGACATATCGTGAGTTTAGAATGATAAGGTTCTATCTCCGTTTAGAGCAGTTCAGAGATATTGAGCGTCAACGTTTTTACATTCCATTATGTTTTGTGAGATGGAACCTTTGTATTTTATTAATTACTATCTAAAAAATTTCAACATTTTAGAAATAACAACACACAGGCATTAATAAACACCTAATGGATCAGATTATATAAAAAACTACATTTTAACCCAAAAAATGTTTTTCTGTCTATATTTTTTCTATCCCCATGTACCTTACAGGGGATCTTCTGTAAAAAATAAAAGATAACAAATAAAAAACTAATGAAAAAGCAAAACTCCCACAACATGTTCTCTACATTCACTTCTTTCTGAAAGACAAGCTTATGATAAATGCAGTGAGATGAACAGCAACTGTAGTTGCAGCTTCTGAAACACTATCGCCCATCCTCTCTGAGGTGATTTGAGGGAGAGGGTGGTGAGGACTCTATCCATAGTCATCCATAGGTTATTGGTCTTGTGCTGCCTTGCCTCTTGTGACCCTACAGTGAAAACAACTTTATGACTGGAGAAGGTTTCCTGCCTGTTGTGTTTCTGTCTCTATTCAAACTGGTAATTTGGGGGAATTTCTACTACCTTCAACGCATGCTTTATACATACGGCATACGCCCTGATCTGTGATTTAAGCTTCACTTAGAAAAAAATCCTTTGTTCTAGACTCTGGAGGACTTTGGCAGGAGTGCGATACTAAGCACTGCCCCTTGAAGGAGAGAGAGAGAGAGAGGGAGTGGAGAACTGATCCATATGATACACAGAGCAGAAACGTCTGTATACCAGTCTAATGCACTTTATCTGTGAATGTGAGATAGTTCAAAAAAACAGCTGGGGGTCTCGCCAACATTTTTCAGAGGAGAGACATCTTTAATCATATTTAATGTTCCTTATCTGGAACTATTTTTAAGTAGAGTGCTGCTGATACCCTCAAATGCATGACTGTACTGAGGCGGGAGAGGATTGTTTTTAATATGGATGTATGGAGATAGTCACATTGCTTTGGTGCCGCTTGCTTCTGTCTGATTGTGTCTCTCAGTGCCACAGAGACTCGGAGAGAGAGAGAGCGGAGAGAGAGAGAGAGAGAGAGAGAGAGAGAGAGAGAGAGAGAGAGAGAGAGAGAGAGAGAGAGAGAGAGAGCGGGAGAGAAGATTAGACGTCGGCTGTGTGTTTAACTTGTGATCCTTCCATGACCACAGCTGGTGAGATGGGCTGATACGGGCGGTTAGGCGGCTAGGCCCACGGGCGCGAAGCTCTACGGACACTTAGCTGTTACCTCAGACTGAGCTAGGAGCAGGGGGGAGTTTGGAGACAACACGTGACGTTAGAATTATAAGGTTCTATCTCCATTTTTTGTCATAATTGAGTTTTTGACATAATCTGATCCGTTAGGTGTTTATTAATGCCTGTGTGGTGTTATTTTTAAAATGTTTACATTTTTGAGTTAGTAATTAATAAAATACAAAGGTTCCATCTCACAGAACATAATGGAATGTAAAAACTTTGACGCTCAATATCTCGGAACTGCCTTAAACGGAGATAGAACCTTATCGTTCTAAACTCACGAACATCCAAGGTCATAGCGTGAGTAGGAGGCTAAAAATGAGACTGAGAATTTTAGAGCGTTTCCTAGCATAGGGGGTTTTCCCCAAGCCTGCTGTAAGAATCTTCCCCCCCTTTGTGGTTTGAAATGCAAAGTTAACAGATTGACTCAGGCCCTTGAGGTCTGCCTAGTCTCTCCTAATCTATTTTAATGTGTCAAAAAAGCCTTTCTTGGGAATCTCTGAGAAATTTCACACTTAAGTTGTTTGCAAAGTCAGTATGAATTAGAGTGGCGGGGAGGAAAGTTTTTGAAAGCACAATTGTGTGTGTGTGCGTGTGTGTGCGTGTGTGCGTGTGTGTGTGTGTGTGCGTGTGTGTGTGTGTGTGTGTGTGAGTGTGCGCGTGAGAGAGAGTAGTATGTGTTCTGTGTGCATGTGCGTGAGAGAGAGTCTATGTTTCTCTATAGGGAAATGCTCAAGGTCCCGCAACCCCCAAAATATCAGTCTATCAGTCAAAATATCAGCATATTCATATAGTATAATATATACATATCAGTCTCATATAGTATAATATATAAATATCAGTCTCATATAGTATAATATCTAAATATCAGTCTCATATAGTATCATATATAAATATCAGTCTCGGGGGCTTTTAGAAAAAAGGCCAGAAACACAATTGAGGAAAAACAACGGCCCCCCTCAGGGGAGTAAGACAGTTGCCAGGTTGACGATCATTAGACAGAGAGATGTTCATTAGACAGAGAGATGGTGTAAAACATCACATGATGTTTACCTGTGTGCGTGATCCCTAGGTAATCCCCCTGAATTTGGATTCCCTGATTTATGACTGAAATCATTAAATCATTACAGCAACTCAGTCATAATTCATAGTGGGTCACATACATGTATACTGTAACCTGCCTATAAATGGCAGACAGATTGGATGGCTGGTGTACCTACAGTATCTTTTAAAGGTCTTAAAGGTTTTAAAGGTTAAATCTGTTTTGTTACATCAATGTTTGGACTTTTAAATGAATGATATCTGGCCATTGATTCTTGAAGAATAGAAGTTTGAACGCCTCATGAGTTTAGTTCAGTTGTCTCACCTCATCAGAACCCAACATATGAGCTTGATTTCCTCCAGTGTTTGTAAACAATGCATTTGTAAAATAGGAAATGATAAATGGACTGCACTTATATAGCGCCTTTCTTGCTGCTCCAAAGCTGCTCCAAAGCGCTTTACAACGGCCTCTCATTCACCCGTTCACACACACATTCACACACCAATGGTGGCAAGCTACCATGCAAGGTGCCGGCCGGCCCCGCTCACTGGGAGCAATTTGGGGTTCAGTGTCTTGCCCAAGGACACTTCGACATGTGGCCAGCCGGGGCTCGAACCGCCGATCTGCCGACCTTGCGATCATTAGACGGCGACTCTACCTCCTGAGACACAGCCGCCCCTTTGTAAACAAATACTATAAAGCGGTAAAACATGACAACTATCATTTTGATCTGATGGAGGGTCAGCCCTTATATCCATAGCTCAGTGAGTATGAGAGAGGTTTTCTCCTGCTCCGTCCCTCAGCTGTTTACCCAGAAAGTGGGAGGGTGGGAGACGCATTGTTGTTGTTTGAATTACAGATCGCACGTTTAAAGGGATCGTCTGTGAGGTGATTTTTTTTTTTTTGGAACAGAATAATTTCACATTGAACAGTGGCTGGACGCTCACAGCCCCGTGTTACCCTCGTAGTTATATAAATAACGCTAGTTTACTCCCTGGCTGCTGCAGTGCGTTCCCCTGGGACCCAGAAGCAGAGATGATGTGATGAGATGTAGCATGTTAGAGGGAATATCTGTAGGCTAAAGACATATCCAGGCTTTTCTTCTCTGTTTTCTGTTTGCATAAAGAGGCAGTGATACAGGATGTGTGTTTCTTCCTCAAACCAAATCTGAAACATGAAAAACTCCCAGCTCTCATTGGCCATCAGACTGCCTCTTGGTCTCACCGTGATCCGGATTTGTCTTGTCATAATTTTTTTTTTTTTAAGATGCTATCCTTAAAGGATAGTTCATGTTTGTGTTTTTCAATGTTAGACCTCATTTTACACTTATAGGAGTATTGTAGGCTCATCCAGACACTTTATATATGTGTCTGAATGAGCCTAAGACATTCCAAGTAATTGGAAAACGAGGTCTAACATTAAACAACCTGAACCGTCCCTTTAAACTTTCAGTTGTAATGGGGGTGATGGGATAATGAAGCAGTGGTCCTCAGTCATTCTTAGGTGCTGTGTTGTAAAGCTACTAGATGTCTGGTCCCAGACAGGAAGTGTCTCAATGAGAAGCGCTGCCCTCAGCGTTTGCGTTATGTCACGTTGATCGATCGAGCCTTCATCACTTCAGACATCTCCTGGTAGAACAGTAACCTGAAGTCATTCCATCTGATTCCTTTAATCGGTGTCATATGTTCCTGAGAGGGCACAGCACAGTGGTGGGCATAAACCAGTTTGATGAAACGACCACAGTGCGACACAGTATGTTGGACTGATGGGCTTTTAATGGTCATTAGAACATGTGACTGTCTTCAAAAATGGCCTGTGATTGGCCAGTTGATTGAGGAAATGATTGATATATCAATCTAACGTAGTCATGTGGTCTGTTTGTGACTGGATCAGGCCGAGTGGCGTTATGAGTGACCATCTAGTACTGTTCGTGACGTTAGAATTATAAGGTTCTATCTCCATTTTGTCAAAATTAAGTTTTCTACATAATCTGATCCATTAGGTGTTTATTAATGCCTGTGTGGTGTTATTTTTTAAATGTTTACATTTTTGAGTTGGCAATTCATAAAATACAAAGGTTCCATCTCACAAAACATAATGGAATGCAAAAACTTTGAGGCTCAATATCTCTGAACTGCCCTAAATGGAGAGATAGAACCATTCTAAGCTCACATGTTCTCAAGAGTTATGAGCCATTCCGCATTGAATTAGGCCCATGTGTGTGTTTACTTGGATGGTTCACGCCTGGTACTGGTGATCTGGCATGATAGAGATGAAGAACGTGACCTTCCCGCAACTTATATAAAGAATATTTAACATTAGAATAATTTTCACTCTCTGTAACTTTTGCAGATCGGTATCCTGGTTGCGGTTTCACCACCTCATAAAGGATTGCATTTGTTCTCTTAATCTAATTGGTGGAAAATGCGCCGTGACATTGTAATTATTTTGAGGGGTCCATTTGCATTTCAAGTGCTCTGCTAAGTAAATGTTAGGTTTTAAGGCCTTTATAGATAAATTAATAATCTAGAGTATTTAAAAACCATGAAACATTTAAATTGAGTAATATCACTCCCTGAAGGGTATAGTTGTGATTTTTTTCCCCCCCATACATATGCAGACAGACACACATTTTAATAAACATCAGCACTAATCACTGAAACAGAAATTGGGGGTTAAAAGCGTGAAATATATATCTGGGACTTTTTATACGGTTTCCTTCAGGGCTTCTCCTTTGCTGGGGTCTTGGGTTTAGATTAGTTTGGGTTTCAGTCAGATGTGAGCCAGAGGTGTGTGTGTGTGTGTGTGTGTGTGTGTCTCTGCTGAAAACACGTGAGTCTCTCTCTCTTTTATCAGGATAGCAGAATGTTTTGTGGATCTCATCCTTCATCATTGGCACAATTAAATTCCTTATCGATTCCTATTTCCTACATTCTAGAATGTTCAAGATGGAACATAACATACTGTAGCTAATAAGACTGACATTATTTAATTTGGCAGTTCGTTCTGGAGTTATTTGGAAGACATCTATCTCAGCTGGCTAAAATAATATTGTCAATTCCCTTAAAGGATCTGAAGACTGTGTTATTTTTTTGCTGCTCCATTAATACAGTAAAATTAGTAATTGATTCTCCTCTTTTTTGTCCTTTAGGCAGTAAGCTAATAAGACCAACCAAGGTTAATGACACTTTTTAGGTCGTCTGAGGATTTGACACCGATAAGCACACAGAAGGTTCTAGATGCCAAACTTAGTTGTGTCTGAGACACTCAGGCCCTGAAATACTCTAACATAGGAGATCACCTTCAACACCAAGCCTGTACAGGTACTGTATTGCGACGTTAGAATTATAAGGTTCTATCTCCATTTTTGTCAAAATTTAGTTTTTTTACATAATCTGACCCATTAGGTGTTTATTAATGCCCGTGTGGTGTTATTTTTAAAATGTTGACATTTTTCAGTCAGTAATTCATAAAATACAAAGGTTCCATCTCACAAAACATAACGGAATGTAAAAACGTTGACGCTCAATGTCTCTGAACTGCCCTAAACGGAGATGGAACCTTATCATTCTAAGCTCACTGTATGTCAGGGGAATTTAAACCCACTTCATCTCCTCCTACCCAATTAGTCCCGTCACGTTAATAGACCCCTCGAAGACCTCCGCGAAGGGTCACTCAAAAAGATTGAAATTGGACATCTGACCAGAGTGTTCTGTGTGGTTATATTCAAAGCGTTAGATTGAGCCACAGAGCTGCTCAGAGCTCCTGAGAATCCTGGTCGGTCCACGACGGCCTCTTCCCTCTTCCCAGGAACACCGACCCCACAAATCTCTCTGATTTACCGCCTCCCCCCGCACAGCCAGCCAGAGTCAGCAGAAGTGTCCTGGGCTGTGCCATTGCCAGCCCACCCTCTTGGCGTCCTACACCAAACAATTTATCCCCTCTCTCTCTCTCTCTCTCTATTCTTTATTAGCCCTGGTTTATGGCTGTGCTGCGGTCAGGACAGTGGGGGCCTCTGCTGTCGAGGTAGCCTAGCGATCGATACTTCGGAGGCAGGCAGGATAATTACTTGACTGTAAGCCACACCTGTCAATAAATACCTCCGGGGTCTGAACGCTTGGCTCCGAGGTTTCACCGGGACTTCGAGTCACTTCAATAACCTAGTTTTCCTCATGCAAACCCGATACATGGCTTTTCACATGAATGTGCTACTGTTGGTTTATGGTGTTTATGTTTAGGTTGGGGCGTTTAAGTCAGAAGGGGCTTTTCATTTGCCTTCTGTAGAATGAGACAACTAAGTTGACACTAGAACAGCCATGAGGGGTAATTTTGACCCCTGTGAGTAAAGAAACATGTTCTATCTTTGCACTCGATCAAATTTCAGGACCCTCCTCTCATGACTTTTCCTAGATATGTGCGTTCTACCACCCCAGTATCCTTACATTTTCAAGATCACATCAGGATAAGCTAGTATGAAGCTATTTAGCAGTTTTTCTGTGTAGGAGGAATCAGGCTAATTTACAAGCGGGCCAACTAGTGGTCGTTGTGTGTAAATAGCAGCATGAGCATTTTAAAGAGGGGCGGCTCTTATAGTAGGTAAAAAAAGGCACGGCTGTTCTAGTGTTAAACCGTTGGTGCTGAGCCCCCACCTAGTCATGGCCCTGATGTGTGTGGTCAACCACTGAGTTCACTCCACTGAAAATAGATCGTCACTCAAGTAGGTGGAGCCGATATCTGCTATGTGCTACGTGAACTAAGGGGTGGCTGTGGTGCAGGAGGTAGAGCCGCTGTCTAATGATCGCAAGGTTGTCAGATCGGCGGTTCGAGCCCCGGCAGGCCACTTGTCGAAGGGGAAGACACTGATCCCCAAAATTTCTCACAGTGAGCGGGCCGGCGCCTTGCATGGTAGCTTGCCGCCATTGGTGTGTGAATGTGTGTGTGAATGGGTGAATGAGAGGCCGTTGTAAAGAGCTTTGGATAAAGGCGCTATATAAGTGCAGTCCATTTAACTAAAGGAAAATGAGTCAAAGTTGAGCAGAGGTTTTACATTCAACACTGTTATTTCCTTTGTTTCCAGAACTCTGCAACTCTCCCGGCAGTAACCAGTCCCAACGCCCCCGTCACCGGCTACAAGCGCATGGTCATCCCCTCCCAGCCGCCCATGACCGCCACCAAGAAGTCCACCCCCAAAGCCCCGGCTGCCCCGGCCGCCTCCTCCACCCCCCCCTCCTCCGCCAGCCCCGTGGCCCGGCCTCTGTTCCAGACGGCCCCTCAGCCCGTCCCGGCCTCCTACGCCACGGCCTCCACCCCCAGCCAGCCCACCTTCAATGTCCAGGTGAGGTCCGCCCAGCCGGGCCCCCAGCACCAAGCCCCGGGGGCCCAGCAGCAGTTCGCCCAGCAGCCGATCCGGAGCCCCGCCCAGGTGCAGTACATGCCCGCCCAGCCCAGAGGCCCGGACTTCGCCTACGGACCTCCGCAGCCCGGCTTCGCCCAAGCGCCCCAGGCCATCTACCAGGACCAGCACTACCCCGGAGCAGGGGGGCAAGGCCTGGCCTACGGGGGAGCCCAAGGTTTCCAACACCCTGCCCAAGGTTTCCAACAACACCCGGGACCTAAGAAGACGTACATCACAGACCCGCCGCCCAGCCTAGCCCCCTACACTGCTGGCCCCATGGTCCCACAGAAGGTAAGGATAGTTAACATCACGTGAGCTTAGAATGATAAGGTTCTATCTCTGTTTAGAATGATAAGGTTCTATCTCTGTTTAGAATGATAAGGTTCTATCTCTGTTTAGAATGATAAGGTTCTATCTCCGTTTAGAATGATAAGGTTCTATCTCTGTTTAGAATGATAAGGTTCTATCTCCGTTTAGGGTAGTTCAGAGATATTGACCGTCAAAGTTTTTACATTCCATTATGTTTTGTGAGATGGAACCTTTGTATTTTATGAATTACTAACTAAAAAATGTCAACATTTAAAAAAAATAACACCACACAGGCATTAATAAACATCTAATGGATCAGATTATGTAAAAAAACTACATTTTGACAAACATTGAGATAGAACCTTATCATTCTAACGTCACGAACATCGAATGAGACCCACTGTATAATACGACTGATGCATCACCTCACATGAATACATTAATGACTGATTTATTAGGAGTTGTTATCACGTCTTAGTTGTTAGTTAAATGTCACCAAACACAACATGTATTATATTACGGTATATTTCCAGCTGGTGATGAAAATGTGCCGCCATCTTTATCAAATAGACGAGGATTCCCTTCTTGGTTCATTGCTCAGCTCATACATTTATGCATGATGAGGAATATGTTGAAAGGCATTTAAACTGTGTGTGTGTGCGTGTGCGCGTGTGTGTGTGTGTGTGTGTGTGTGTGTGTGCGCGTGTGTGTGTGTGAGTGTGCGCGCGTGTGTGTGTGTGTGTGTGTGTGTGTGTGCGCGCGTGTGTGTGGTTTGTATGTCTAAGTGTGTGCGAGTTTGTTTGTGCTTTAATTGCTTCAGATGGCAATGCAACAGGGAGGCTCTTACGTCCTTGGTTGAAATGCTCAGAATAAACAGTTGTTTTAACCTTTATGAATTTTTAAAAGATCTTTTCTGTAGGGCTTTCCACCATCTGATTTCATTTGTCTTACAAAAGGCAGTGTGTGTGTGTGTGTTTGTGTTTCACCTGCACATCTAAGCTCTGCCTCTCTTTCTCTACACTTCTGCTTTCATTTTACTCTGGAATATGATACACAATTGATTCTATGTAACTGCTTATTAAGGAGTGGGATGCAATCGTCTATAGATTGAGCGTAATTGTGTTTCTGTTCACTGTAGATTTGAAATATATTGTTAGATCATAGAATTTTCTCGTAGTAGTAATAATAGATAAAGCTGACAAAAAGAATCACCCCTATGGAAGAACGTCCTGGGGTGTGTGAGGGAATCATAATCGGCGATCGGAAGTGTTATATTTACAGGAGATTAGTTAGTATTACTCAAAACAGCACAGAACAACGTACTGATATGTAGTTCAAGTACTGGAATATTTCTGTCTTTGCCTTCAGCGGAACTTCTAGGTCATCTCATTTGATGTTCAACATTCTACAAAGGAACACATTCCTTACCTCGGGGCTTTTGAAAAACAAGTTTTTAATCTTTCCAAGAATATCTGGTCTTTTAAGATGTTGTAACGTTGTGGTAGGATGAGCAGGACACAGGTGCGTTGCATATGAAGGAGGCAGGTGAGGAGGCAGTGATACCGGATGAACGCCTGCTGCTGTTAAATGGTAAATGGACTGCACTTATATAACGCCTTTTCTGCTGCTCCAAAGCTGCTCCAAAGCACTTTACAACGGCCTCTCATTCACCCATTCACACACACATTCACACACCAATGGCGGCAAGCTGCCATGCAAGGCGCCGGCTCGCTCACTGGGAGCAATTTGTGGGTTCAGTGTCTTGCCCAAGGACACTTCGACACGTGGCCAGCCGGGGCTCGAACCGCCGATCTGCCAACCTTGTGATCATTAGGCGGCGACTCTACCTCCTGAGACACAGCCGCCCCATGTCTGGTTCTTCTGTAAGGTTCTGGTAGGATGGAGGAGGCAGGCGGGTAGGCAGCGATACCAAACAAAAGATCTTTACTAGAAAGTAGAGTAGGCCAATGGGAAACAAACAAAACTCAAAAACAAAAGGGAAAGCACGAGTGTACTGTACAAAAACACAGTACTCGTTAATATTTAATGGCTTACTTCTCATCTCAGGTGACCAACACACGGCGAACACACAGTGAAGAGGCAGCGGGGAGGGGAGGGAAGGGAGGGTACGTAAAGCAGGAGTGACAATTAAACACAGGTGCAGGTGATTAGCCGATTAGTCCATGAGTGAGGCGGCACAGTGGGTGGCCGGAGGGAGAGAGAGACACCTAGCACTGTGGAGGGTGACCCCCGCCCCCCCATCCGTAACACGAATTCCTCCAGGATAAAAGACATTGAGTCACATTACAGTAATGCAATACTCTGATGTTGCTGTATATCAGTGATGTTATTTCAAGTGACAGACAGGGTCAGAGCTTTCTGTTCAAGGGAAGGTTCTTTTTCACTGTTGTTGACAACAGTTCCTGGATTAACCTCTGTAGCTGTATATAAACCATAGGGTGAGACCACAATTTATTTGATTCACAAAAATGGGACATGGACATGGAATCATCTTTGACATCCATTTGTAGTCCTTAGCAGAAGGGATCGGGTCAAGTCGAGACGATACGGGTAGTTTCAGTTAGAACCACAGTAGCCCGTGGAGACGGATCAGAAGGCGTCATCGAGGCTCAGAATAGCGTATACCACAGAGACAGCTATTGTAGTTTCAACACATCCTAGCCGTCGACAATCTCTGGAAAGTACCAGGCCCTTGAGTTTCCTTTAATTCAAGGATTTTATGCTTGCACAAAATACAAACAGGCCCTCCCAGCCTATGGGAATAACTCATCAAGGACTGTATTTTACTAAATACAAATTAGATAGAACAATGCAGCCAGCATCTTTATGTACAGTATTACATTACAAAAAAAAAAAACTAATTAATTTTGTTCAAAACAAAAGTCTACATTTTGCTTGAAAAGACGTCTTCAGTCCCAGTATGGTGCATTATTAGTACAAAAGGTGGCGTTTAATAGATTTGCGAACATGCCTTTGATTTCAGATAAAAGCAAATCTCTCCCTTAGTATTTGATGTACTGTATGTATTTACTATTTATGTACGTATGTTTATGTTATCTTTCTTAAGAATATAACCCTCTTATTGTGAATACGACACATGTAGCCTACCTTTAGCATCAGCAGAGATAAAGATGCAACATCTATAATTCCTCAAGGTTTGTCCAAACCCCAAACACAGTCCACCTAGCTTTCATAAGTATCCTTGGGGCATGTTTAATTGGAGGGTGGCATGGGGTCACCGCCTCTGTGGCAATACAACACCTTTCATGTTGCGCCAGTGGTACACACACAGCAGGACTGAAGGCCTAATTGGGTCAGTGTGAATAGCTAATTAGTGTGACGCCTCTTTGCCCTGTGAGACAGTGTGTGTGTGTGCACCTGATCCCCTGACGCTTGCATGCCCCTGGCGGCTGTGTCTCAGGAGGTAGAGGAGTCGCCGCCTAATGATCACAAGGTTGGCAGATCGGCGGTTCGAGCCCCGGCTGGCCACATGTCGAAGTGTCCTTGGGCAAGACACTGAACCCCAAAAATTGCTCCCAGTGAGCGGGCCGGCGCCTTGCATGGCAGCTTGCCGCCATTGGTGTGTGAATGTGTGTGTGAATGGGTGAATGAGAGGCCGTTGTAAAGCGCTTTGGAGCAGCAAAAAAGGCGCTATATAAGTGCAGTCCATTTACCATTTACCATTTACCCAGGTCTCAGAGTTACTTTTTAGAGTCGTTATACTGTTTGGCCAATAGATATAGCCTTCAAGTAGGTGACCTTTGACCTTGTAGAGAGAGAAGACCCAAGGCCAGACATCATCAGCACGCCAAGCAAATCTGTCTTCCCTGCTTCTTCAGATGAGATAGGATGTTGTTGTGTCATACAGTAGATGACTGGTTTAATAAGATAGGGCAGGCCATGTTGTTGTATTTTAGTAGTCTATTGTAAAGTGCTTTGAGTTGCATTTCATGTACGAAAGGCGCTATATAAATAAAGCTTTACTTACTTACTTACTTACTTACTGTAGCTGTAGCATAGCTGTAACACAGTCGTCCAACTAGGAAGACAAACTGCGTGTGACTTTGTGGTGACCCGTCTCATGCCTGTCCCTCCCCTTATGTTTCACGTCCAACCCCTAACAGTCCTTTCCACCCTTTTAGCTCTAATCTTTCTTTCTGTTTATTTTCCTCCCTGCATATTGCAACGCTTTCACGCCCTGGTGCCAAAATAGAACAGAAACACACAATATAAAAGCCAGATTAGAGTGAAAGCGGAATCTGTCAACTTTGCCTTTATCATTGTCAATCTTGTTGACCCCATGTCATGACATTTTCATAACCTTACGCACACGGTGCTTAAATCTGCTTACTAAAAGTGGGCTGTGCCTCTGCTAATCTGTTGTATAAACAAACCGAAATCCTATAGCAATTTATAGGACTGCTTCACATATTATTTCTCATAATTATGAGGAAATTATGTCCATTTGCTCAGAGTTAATCATATTTTGATGAACCGTAATGCCTCAGCCCCGCACGGTAGGGGGTCTGTGATTTTGATTGAGGACTTTATTAAAGAGATCATTTCATGTAATTGAGAGTATTCATCGAAGGGCAGCGTCATTAGAAGTCTTAAATCGACTCTTGGGACCCGATGCCGTGATCCAGGCGGTGCACCTGATTGGCTGCCCGTCCCAGTCCCCTCTTCCCATTGGCTCCTCTCTGGTGTGTGAAGCGAAGGTGTAAAGAGAGAGGGGCTTTGCACATCAACAGGGCTCAAGGACACTCAATTACCCAAATCCGCCGACGACCGTTTGATCTCCATTGTAGGAAAATATTAACAGATTTCACGGCTGCCGATTGATATAACAATTTCCAACAAGTCTCTCCGTCTTTTCCCCCCAAAATTGGAGCAAGGCTTAAGCTGGATGATGACTTCTGTTATTGCCTGAGCTTGAGTGACTTTTGACAGGGGGGGGGATTATTTTGAACTGCTCAACCCCTACAGGCGGCTAAAGCCCCCTAGAAGGTCAATGATGGTTTCAGCTGTCAAACACTCACGTTAACATTTCTGACATGTCTCCCCCCTCCACCCCTCCATTGCTGGCCATTTTGCTTTCTGACCTGCACGAGAACATTTACATATGGACCTGTCAGCACCCGCCCAAAATAGACCTTTTAATGTTTCTAACCCGGCGTGATCCCGCCTTCGATCGCGAAGACGTTGCGTCATCGCTCATAACCGTGTGTGTAACAGCCTACAGCGCTGTTCACCTTTGGGAGGATGAGATGAGCCCTGGCATGTTACAGTATTAAGTGCTTCTGAAGGCTATACTGTAAATCATCTTCAGAATGAACTAATGAAAACATTAGTGAAGCAACACACAGTACAGTAGATGGAGACTGTCTGGACAAGTTAGTTGTCTGTATTACATGTTGAATGTGTGGTTAAGCGTGTACTGTGTGTTTTTATTGAGTGGAAGTAGTCAGCCTCGAGTTTAGTGATCAGTTGTGCAGTTGTGACAAACACAAATAATATCAACCAGGATGTTTCTCAAGACCGTCCTCGGGTGATTGGCCCTGGATGCGCAGACACTCAGAGCTAGCATTAGCCGCCTCACAGGTCTCTGAAAGAGCAAGCTAGCTGTAGCTGAGCTAGTATGGGGTTAGCAGCCCTGCTATAGCTAGTATGAGGTTAGCAGCCCTGCTATAAGCTAGTATGGGGTTAGCAGCCCTGCTATAAGCTAGTATGGGGTTACCGGCCCTGCTATAGATTTCCCAGAGAGCACTCTGACCCCAGTGCAGAGTTACACGTTGTGACTAAAAGTGAGAAGAGCTCAGAGTGATAAATCTGCCCTACGCCGCCAAGCCTGTCATATTATCATGGCCACACATATGGCCAATGGCCGTTTGACTTTTTGCTCATGGGGCATACTGTAGCTAGCTACTGACATCACACACATCACACATATCAT
The DNA here is from genome assembly GCF_963989245.1 of Nansenia antarctica. NCBI lineage: Eukaryota > Metazoa > Chordata > Actinopteri > Argentiniformes > Microstomatidae > Nansenia > Nansenia antarctica. The sequence continues at coordinate 1,293,255 of NC_137677.1, forward strand.
ATTGACTGTGACTGTGTTAACCCACCAGGGTTAGAGGCATCACCGTGCTACAAAGGCATAGGCTAAACTGGACAAAAGAAAACTCCCCGACATGTGTGGGTCAATGTGGGTCAGGAGAAGAGGGCGGGTGTGTCTTCCAGAACTTTTTTATATTTCCGGTATTATAAATACAGTGGTGAAAGAGTGTCGTTCAAGAACCCTCACAACTATGCTGCCAAGTCTGTCGTGGAGCGGAGGCTGAGCTTCGGTTTGGACTCCTCAGTGATTGATATCATAGAATTGAGTCCTTCCTTCCCCTCAGCACTCTGTATCCTCCAGTGACCTCCTAACCCAACCCATTTGTCTCAGAGAAGCGACAGGCCATTACATTGATTGGCAGCCCAGCCACATACTTTCATCTGCTTTGGCCTGTGCAAACTGTACAAACAAGCAATTTTCATTGCAGCATTTCTACCCTCAGCGACATTCTCAAAAGCTCAGACTAAGAAGAGAAGGATTCAAGTTGCCCTACTGTCTTAGTGTCTTGGGCCCCACCACTTTATGTGTATATTCCCTTACAGATGTAGATGTTTACACAGAGATTTATATTTAGCAAATCGTGAGCTTAGAATGATAAGGTTCTATCTCCGTTTAGAATGATAAGGTTCTATCTCCGTTTAGGGCAGTAACAGAGATATTGAGCGTCAAAGTTTTTACATTCCATTATGTTTTGTGAGATGGAACCTTTGTATTTTATGAATTACTAACTCAAAAATTTCAACATTTTTAAAATAACACCACACAGGCATTAATAAACACCTAATGGATCAGATTATGTAAAAAACTAAATTTTGACCAAAAATGGAGATAGAACCTTATAATTCTAACGTCACGATCTGTGAAGGGTGGAGGGTGGCTCCCAGCTGACCACCCTGCTGCTGGTGGAGGTGTGGAGGTGTGGAGGTGCGTCAGGTAGCGAATACCTGCGCTTCCATCTGACCTCTCATTTCATCCAAGCTCTAGTCAAACACGCTGGTTTCTTCTTCTTCTATTGTTTTCTATTTTTATCTTAGGTTCAAGCTCGACGTTCAGATTCTCATTGTCAGCGAAGCAATCTGAACAGAATCTAAGAATATATTTAAGCAGCGTGACAAACAAGTACAGCAGTACAGAGAGTAACTGGTGATGGTGGAGAGACCGAACCAAAGCCCTCACAGAAGCCCATGTGATGACATGATTATCATGTATTAAAGCAGTGTGGAAGGCATGTTGACATCTAATTAAATGTTTATCTCGCAGACACAGGTTTTTTACAGGGATTACCGTGTCTAATAGAACAATTAATGCAATATGGTATTATATTATAAAGTGTACTGTGTACATTAATTGGAAACTGAGTCTTTGAGCCTAGCCTCATGTCATCATGAAGGGGAGAAATCCTTGATTAAATGGTTAAGGCATCACTTGTGATCATATTCTCATTTATCTGTGTATTTTATATAACACATATCCATAGAATAATAGTTTACTGCTATATCTGGAAAGATGCTTGTGAACTCTGCTGGACTTTTCATTAGACTAGATAATGCATCGATATATAACGAATGTTAGAAGAGAAATAATAGTAATAATAGTATTATATACATTGCAAAGTACATTGAGCTCCTTGAAAAGCATAGGGAATTTGGTTCAAGCTCGGGTTCAGATCAGGCTTTGTTTAGCAGTGTGTAACACAGACAAAACTGTTACCTGCGTCTGATAATGTCTTTAAGAGAACACACATGCTGTTCCTTTAGACAGGAGAGGAAACCATCGGCACAATTCCATGTCGCTTCTATAAGAAGCCTCTAGATAACCTGTTGAACCAGAGCTGAAGTTTATTTAGTTTATTTACTTTCAGACTTTGTGAGCCACAGTTAAAGGTTGAACAACAGGAAATGGAGTATGGGGGGTGGAGGGATGTCAGCTTTTATAAAGTTTTCAGACACATTTCCTTTCATTGAGAGCTGGGGTGGGGGGGGGGCTCGGTGAGAGGGGGTTACATCTGAATGTTCGTACAAATAATTGAGATTCAATTACACACCAGAGAGAAAGGCTCCAAAGTACCATGTGTAGGTAGTAGGCTACTCTCTCCAGCCTCTGTAGCACTGGCTGCTGCTCTGCGAGGTTTTGTTCTCCCAAAGCGTAATTAAATCGGAGTGAATTTAGCACTGCATCAAAAAGTTGTGACAGTTGCTTCTGCTTGCCTGAATGATCCATGCTGCACAATTTGGGCAATCAAGTCTATTTGCAGACCTCAGTCGCTGATTTGTTGGCATGGCGTCTCTCTGGAAGCTATAATTGGGTAGTTATACAGTAGCCCTGCCAGAGAATGCAAAGAATGTCAGGTTGGTGGTCGCGCAGGATCGGCTTACTGAATGTTTGACAGAGTAAAGGTCAAAAACTTTTGATGAATTTGATGTGATCCTTAGGAGGGGTCAAGACAAAAAGGTGTATCCCGTGTCCTTATATTTCTCTCTCTCTCTCTCTTTCTCTCTCTCCCTGCGGTAACAACAGAATGCAAATCACACAAATCAGAGATACAATCAAACACAGAGAGCACATTCATTGATTCAATCTGGCTCTCTTTTTGTGTGGGTGGTCCCTGGCTGAATTGGTGCCCCCCCACACCCCACACACCCCAAAATGCTGACAGTTACTCCCGACCCGAGTCCTTCTGACTCCAATCAGCAGTTCATTTGTCAGCCATAAGCCTCTGTAGATCAGACGCGTTTGTCAGAGGACCTCTCGTAAATAATAAGGGGCCTGCCGCCCCCCTGTTCCTCCGGCTCCTCTGAGAGGCCCGGCGCGGCCAGTAAATAATGTCCTGGATCGATACCCGCCACCACAGCTCAATGGGCTCCGGCAATCTCAAACGTCTGAACGGTTTGTTTATTTTCTCGGCTTCAGAGTTCAGACCTTCGCTCTCACAAGCGACAGGCCGAGCCAGAGACTGAGATGCAGAATTATCCTGCAGAAGAAGAACTCAAGTTGTTGTGAAGTTGTGAAGCTTGTGGGGCTGTAATATATATATATATATATCATACAGTAGTCATGGGTTTGACTGGATGACATCATTGATCAGATGACATCATTCCACCCAATCATCAAGAGAGATGACGCTGGATGTTAGTTTCCTCCGATGTTCAAACTTACATCCGCATTGTGACTTGTGACTGCTTTGGAGAAACTGATCAGTGGAATAATAATGTAATTAATTCGATAAAGTAGCTTACTTTGGTTATTCAAAACAGCTCTGGGCGCTTCATTGACACCATTAAGACGATGGGTTGTGGGTATTGATCTTGGCGATCTGCTGCGCACGGAGGAGGATTTAGATGGAGATGGAGGGGCCCTGAGTCCCTCAGAGGCGCTGAGAGTGGGCAGAAATGTCTGCTCAACAGGGCCCCCTGCTGGCCATCAGGCAGTACAGCACCCTCATGTCCCTCTGAGGTCCTCATCATACCCCACTTACCCTGCTGTACGCCTGCACGTGGCCGCTTGGCTTGGCCTCTGGTCGCAGGGCGCAGCTCAAATCAGAGAGAGAGAGAGAGAGAGAGAGAGAGAGAGAGAGAGAGAGAGAGAGAGAGAGAGAGAGAGAGAGAGAGAGAGCAGTCCAGAGGCCAAGGGTACTGTGGAAGATGGAGAGGAGAGAGAGAGAGAGAGAGAGAGAGAGAGAGAGAGAGAGAGAGAGAGAGAGAGAGAGAGAGAAATATAAGGACACGGGATACACCTTTTTGTCTTGACCCCTCCTAAGGATCACATCGAATTCATCAAAAGTTTTTGACCTTTACTCTGTAAAACATTCAGTAAGCCAATCCTGCGCGACCAGTGTCCTCTACGCAACCTTTCTCTGCACGGAAGTGTTCCTGTCTCCCTCTGCCTCAAAGTACATATAAACGTGTGCAATGTTTTTCTATCATCAAGGAAGTATCCCTCAAATGTTTAGCTTCTTCTTTTTTTTGTGTGTGGAGGAGAGAGAGTCGTCCCTGTGGTGGTGTTTGGACAAGAGATAACCTTCAGGGTATCATTCAAATGAACTGTTCTTCCCCGTGTAATTGTTTGGTCAAAGGGGAGAGAAGGATGCGGACCAAATTATAGAGGCGACAGACAACACTGTGTATTACAAAAGGGAAGTGACTGATGCCAGTAAGTTGATTTTGACACTTAAACCTGGTGTGAATCCTCATTATGGTCGCCGCACGTGTTTAAATATACATCCGCACTACCGCACCAGGAAACAGCAGGAGAGAGATGTAAATTCTTACATAAACCAAGGAGACCTACTACCCCTAAAATGTAGCGTTTAGTAGCGCGTTTATGTAATTATACGTAGAGAGGAGAGGCCAAGGAAGTTTATCTCTATCTATCCCAACAATTTGTGTAGTCATCTGTAGAGTTTTTTTTTTTTTTTTTTCCGCAGATTGCTTGTGGCACCCCTGTCTGTACTCTCTCATATTTCATATTTCCACATATCTGTTTGCAGGGGGAAACGTGTCAGCTCCCGACAGATGACCTAGATTTTACACACACACACACACACACACACACACACACACACACACACACACACATTCCTACCAAAAACAGAAAAAGGCTTGTATATGTACATTAGATGTCTCCAACAGTCTGAGATCATCATCCCCTTTATATAAAAAAAAAAATCAATTTGCTGCACAGATATGGGTGGCTGTGGAAAATGTCAATTATGGAATCCCTTGATTTTTAATTATTATCTCTGTGTCTCTGTGTACAGCTACTCTGCACCACCTCTCAACATTTGACTGTTATTATTTTTCCTCTCAGCGTTTAATTAGAGCCGAAACAGCATGACCTATTTTATTTGGGAGAGAATGTATACGTTCTCTGTGTTGCTCGTCAGAAGGTGGCCTTGAGCTTAATTTGTTTGTTTTACGATAGGCCCGCTCGCTGCTGGTTTTAAATGCACTCTGGAACAACTCTGCACTGGTCCTGTGTTGTGTGTTGGTTTTCATTGGTACTCAGTGTCACAAAGGAGAGGAGTCATGAGATGAACTTCTGCCCCCCCCCCCATGCCCCCCCCATGCGTCTAAACTGGTCGTGATGACACCATCACATGTACCAACACAACAGGGACTGCTGTTGTCAAGCTCCTCTCCTCTGGGACATCCCTAGAGATGCCTCTCTCACGTGTGGTGGTTGTTGAATAGAATATGTTAGCATGCAAAGCCAACGTGTGTGTGTCCTTTCCAAGCTTTCTATGGGAGACCGTGAATATGAATAGCTTGTTGATGGGGAAACATTATAGTTACATATGGAAGCCCGGCCTACATTGTAAAGCTATCCATTGTTGGGAAAGTGGAAGTTATGCGTAATCCTTTAAATTATGCATAATCCTTAGGTTGTTTTACGACCCTAGTGTATGCATACAGTATGCACTGTGTTTATAGGTCAGATTCAAAAAGGTCAAATGGTAAACTTAATTTCTGATTGTATGCCCTCCCTGCATTAGCGACTGACTGCGAGACTGATGATCCAACAATCCATCCATTGTTTTGGTAAAAAAAAAAGAAACGTCCTCTAAGCTGCTATAATCAGTCGTTAAGTGGAGAGACAAGACACTCTGTTGTGTTTTATTATTATATAAATATCCCAATCCAATAAATATTCAATCCCGTATGAAGTGGCACAAACGGAACAACAGAGGAGGACCATTTTGCATCTATTATTATTATTCTAATAAGCCGTCTTTTTCCTACAAGTGTTTATTTCTCCCCCCTCTCCAAAAAACAATTGGAATTTATGTTAACAGCTGAACGCTTGGCAACGACGCAGGGATGTCAGATTGTGAGCTGAGCCGAGCCCCCGCGCTAACAGCTTGTGCTCTCAGCTGCAGATGTACGGCACTGACACTAAAGAGCATTTGTATTATGAAGTCCATCATCATTTAATCTGTGGATAAATGTGTCTGTGAGTGATTAACTCTTTTGTTCAGCCTTCATGCTGATCGTGCAGGAAATAGCCTCCGTTAGCTAAGCCCACGACGGTAAATAAAGACAATCTTACTTTTGTTTTAAGGTTTAAGGTGTGATGATTAAACCACTCAGGAGTGAAACATGGAGATAATGCTCCGCTGATATTGTGGCTCAGGAGACACGGATTATACTGTGGGGGTAGTATCTCGTTTTTTTTTACAAGACCCATTTTAAAGGCATATACTATGTACTAATTCCAGTTCTCTGGTCTCTGAAGCCCGTATATAACAATGTTGTTGAGCATAAGTCATTGCTGTAGAATCATTTAAATACCCTTTCACATGACTACTGTGTCAGGCGGTGGTGATAACTCCTATAAGAGACGGGAGATCCTCTGTCCAGGGAAATATAGCCCCCTGCCCAGCACTTATTGCTCACATTGGTGTGTGAATGTGTGTGTGTGAATGGGTGAATGAGAGGCCGCTGTAAAGCGCTTTGGAGCAGCAAAAAAGGCGCTGTATAAGTGCAGTCCATTTATCATTGACATCAAAGTTAGGGAGAGAAAGCCTGAGGTTGTGTTCTAGGACATATACGATACTATTACCTGTTGGAACACCGGGTAAGCAACTACCTTGACCAGACTACTCTTCCTCCTCATCAGTTCTGACAGACACAGACACACACACACACAGACACACACACAGACACACACACACAGACACACAGACACACACACACAGACACACACACACACACACACACACACACACACACACACAGACACACACACACACAGACACAGACACACACACTCACACACACACACTCACACACACACACACACACAGACACACACACACACAGAGACACACACACACCACACACTCACACACACAGACACACACACAGACACACACACTCACACACCCACACACACACACACACACACACACAGACACACACACACACAGAGACACACACACAGGGGTAGTGGTGGTCTAGTGGATAGTGAGTTGGACTTGGGATCGGAAGGTTGTGAGTTCAAATCCCGCCTGAAGCCACACCACTACTAGTGTGCCCTTGGGTAAGGCACTTAGCCCTCAGTTACTCCAGGGGGAATGTCCCTGTAATTCGTAATTGTAAGTCGCTTTGGATAAAAGCGTCTGCTAAATGACAAAATTAAAATTAAATTACACACAGACACACACACACACAGACACACACACACACACACACTCACACACAAATTCCACATCCATTGGTGAAAGGAGCTTTATTCAGAACGGTGGCCGATAGTCAGTAAGAGTTGTGTGTTGCCATGTGAACCTCTCTCTCTCTCCCCCCGCTCTGCAACATAAGG
>NC_137677.1:1303086-1343086 GCF_963989245.1 Nansenia antarctica
GGAAAGAAACAATACATAACATAAACACACTAAGTAGAGATGATATATGGCTCTATCTCTCTAATTAGATGTGTATGTTACTCCAAATATAAACAACAGCTCTGCTTACTCACACAAGCCATTTAAACCGATACAGTATTGGCAGGTCTGACGCCTCTGTATGACTCAGAGCCCAGGATGAATAAGATCAGAACCAGAGGCGTCTCTAACATTCAGCGCTGCTCCCCGATGCCACAATTAGAAGACCCGTCAGAAGGTCAGCTCAAATCTGGGGCTCTTTTAGAGTTATTGGAAATCAAATAATATGTTACAGCAGTCGACCCAGACACGGGTAAGGTCAGCAGAGAGGCTGGTTGAGCAAGTTTGGCAGAGTAGTGTAGTGTATACTATAAGCATCACAAGTCTCGGCCTCCAGGGCATCTGTGTTAGAAGTTGTGCACCTGTGACAGGGGATGGTGCTGTAAGCCAGGAAGGTTGGGGGGGGTGGGGGGGGGTTCTACTGCAGCTGTGTACATGACTAGCGGAGAATGTCTGTTGAGAGGACAGAGGCTGCAGGATGTTCGGGAGGAAAACGTTGCAGTATAGGAAGAAGTGAGGGTGTCTGTGAGAAAGTTATGTGTCATGTAAACATCTCCCCCACTACTACCACCACCAGCAGACGTAACTCAACTGTGACTATCTTCATCTCGAGTCGGCTAATGTAACACTCATTCGGTTGTAGAACCCTCGTTCAGTTGTAGAACAGTCGTTCAGTTGTAGAACAGTCATCCAGTTGTAGAACCCTCGTTCAGTTGTAGAACAGTCATCCAGTTGTAGAACAGTCATCCAGTTGTCGGTACGCATTGAAACCTTTTCTTCTTACTTCAGAGACTGACTTCTGCTTCTCCTTCTCGATATGACTCTATCGTCGTTTCCTAACGCCAAGATCAGTCTCCGTCAGAAAAGCTGTGTCAACATAGCTCGCATTCCTGTACGTACCGTCCGTCGGTCGGTGCGTACACACACATACCAACCCACGGTCCTCTGGGCAAAGAGACGCAGGGTCCAGAGGGGGCCGGAGTCAGGGTCAGATTCTTCCACAGGAGGACAGACAGACAGACTGAGGGCTGGAGGATTTGCATGTTAAACACCCGGCAGACAGAACAGCCTTCAGGGACGATCCTCATCTCCATGTGCTCCAGGCAGAGATCCATGGGTCCCTATTGTTAACATTGTTAATTTGATCAGGTTTTGAGACTTCACACTATTACAACCCTGCTTCCACCACAGCTGCTGTTGCACCCAGCACATAATCTCGAGGCGAGGTTATTGAGGTCTATTTCATGGGGGAAATCTTCTGATTGCGTGCGTGTAACTTAATGTGCTCTTGGGTAAACATTTTAATGTGGGGAGGCTTTATTCCCCCCCCCCCCCCCCCTCCTTCAAACGGGGTTCTGCAGACAGTGAAACAGATTTTTTTGACTGTTATTGCAGGAGGCAGTAATAGATGCTACAGACCTGTCATCCAGGTTGATGGTATTGGTGTTGAACGGCATGGCCAACTGTGTGTGTGGGTGTGGGTGTGTGGGTGTGTGTGTGTGTGTGTGTGTGTGTGTGTGTGTGTGTGTGTGTGGGTGTGTGGGTGTGTGTGTGTGTGTGTGTGTGTGTGTGGGTGTGGGTGTGGGTGTGGGTGTGTGTGTGTGTGTGTGTGGGTGTGGGTGTGTGTGTGTGTGTGTGATGTGGGTGTGTGCGTGTGCGTGTATGAGTGTATTTGGGGGTGTATTTGCAGGTGTGTGTGTGTGTGTGTGTGTGTGTGTATGGGTGTATTTGGGGGTGTATATGCAGGTGTGTGTGTGTGTGTGTGTGTGTGTGTGTGCGTGTATATGGGTGTATTTGGGGGTGTATATGCAGGTGTGTGTGTGTGTGTGTGTGTGTGTGTGTGTGTGATGTGTGTAACCACCATGTGCCTGTCTTGTTTCCAGGGTCCCAGGCCTGAGGACGAGCTGGAGCGTCTGACCAAGAAGATGCTGCTGGACATGGACAACCCCCCCTCCGAGGAGTACTTTGGTAGGAAACACCTCCCTGCCTGCCCTCCCCCTCCCCCCCCCCCCCCCCCCCGCACCAACACACCAGCCTCTCATGAGTTTAGAATGATAAGGTTCTATCTCCGTTTAGAATGATAAGGTTCTATCTCCGTTTAGAATGATAAGGTTCTATCTCCGTTTAGGGCAGTTCAGAGATATTGAGCGTCAACGTTTTTACATTCCATTATGTTTTGTGAGATGGAACCTTTGTATTTTATTAATTACTAACTCAAAAATGTCAACATTTTAAAAAAATAACACCACACAGGCATTAATAAACACCTAATGGATCAGATTATGTAAAAAACTCAATTTTGGAGATAGAACCTTATAATTCTAAGCTCGTGCTCTCTCTGCTGTCTGCATACTCCCGTCAGGCAGTGAATCCCTCCCGTACACTACATCAGATGGCTTCAGTGACACATGCCACTATGGGCCACATCTAATAAGTGATGTTAAGTGTGACAGTGTCATAATTCATTTATGTAGGGCCGTCCCAGGTCAACAGTAGCTACAGTGAACAGCAGAAACATTCAGGTTGATGAAAGCACAATCTGCCTCACATGAGCGCTTATGAAAACACACAGTGATGCTCGGTCAAAGACGACACTCTACAGCGCTCACACTCATATCACAGGTGAGGATAGTCCAGGAGACTGCTGGCACTCTGAGTCATAGCCTCTGCCCCATGTGTAACACATGTACATAAACTCTCACACACACACACATGCACACGCACACACACGCACACACACACACACACACACACACACACACACACACACACACACCCCTATATGTAAGGCACACACACACACACACACACACATGCACACACACATACACACGCACACACACACACACACACACACACCCCTATATGTAAGGCACACACACACACACACACACACACACACTACCTTTCTATACTCAAACACGAAAATCTGTGCTCTACCTTTTCCAGTTGAACATAAACTAAACTATTTAAATGCTGCATTCCATGCGAAGTTACAATATCCTTACATCCCGCCATATGTTTCAAAGGATGCGAAGTTCTAATGTACTGGAGACGCGACAGGTGCGTGAGACTATAGGCCTACCATATATATCTCCAATATATCATACATCCATTTTATGCGTATGAAAATGAAAATGAAAAACTGACAGGGGTGGGGATTCCATGCAATGTACAGGGAACTACGTGTGAAAGGGGCTTCTGTGTGTGTGTGTGCATGCAACTGTCTCCCTCTCACCAACCTAATTAGCATTTCATTTTGTTGTATATAAAAAATATATAAAAAGAAACTGCTCATGTGCAACTTTTACCAACGTTGAGTGTTCTCTTTAATGGTAATGGACTTATATAACGCCTTTTTTGCTGCTCCAAAGCGCTTTACAACGGCCTCTCATTCACCCATTCACACACACATTCACACACCAATGGCGGCAAGCTGCCATGCAAGGCGCCGGCCCGCTCACTGGGAGCAATTTTGGGGTTCAGTGTCTTGCCCAAGGACACTTCGACATGTGGCCAGCCGGGGCTCGAACCTCCGATCTGCCGACCTTGTGATCATTAGACGGCGACTCTACCTCCTGAGACACAGCCTCTACCTCCTGAGACACAGCCTCTACCTCCTGAGACACAGCCTCTACCTCCTGAGACACAGCCTCTACCTCCACCAGCCTCTACCTCCTGAGACACAGCCTCTACCTCCTGAGACACAGCCTCTACCTCCTGAGACACAGCCTCTACCTCCTGAGACACAGCCTCTACCTCCTGAGACACAGCCTCTACCTCCACCAGCCTCTACCTCCTGAGACACAACCTCTACCTCCTGAGACACAGCCTCTACCTCCTGAGACACAGCCTCTACCTCCTGAGACACAGCCTCTACCTCCTGAGACACAGCCTCTACCTCCACCAGCCTCTACCTCCTGAGACACAGCCTCTACCTCCTGAGACACAGCCTCTACCTCCTGAGACACAGCAGCCTCTACCTCCTGAGACACAACCGCCCCACATTTCCACATTTGAGAGCGGGAGTGAACGGAGGCTACGGTACGGAGGCCCAGCCCAGGAGCTGAAGGGTTTCTGGGAGAAACAGACATTACAAAAGTTAGCACTTGATAAAGAGGATGAAAGAGAATGCGTTCACTGGAGATGACGACGCACATTATCTCTCCTCAATGGTTCCTCCTACGGTTCTACACTACATTTCATATTTCACTTGTGCCTCCGTCATCTATTCCCTGAGAGTGTCCCTCTGTCCCTCTGCCCCTCTCCTACCGTCTCCTCTGTAACGCTGCGTGCACACCAGGGACCGTGACCCACCGTTCTGGCGCAACCTGGTGGGATGGGCTTGACGTACTTCAACGTGCGATGCAGATGCAAAGCTCTACTCGTGTTGCTAGCGAAGTTTCCCACAGAAGTGGGGGAAAAAACGTCAGATAAGATATATAAACGGGTTATTTTGATAAACTGGACACATTTTGTGAATATATATGGTTACTTTCTCGCCTGAAAACATATAAAAACTTCATAAAATGACATTAACACTTGTAGAGCCAAATTACAGATTGTAGCCAATGGCGGCCAAAATTTAGGATTTTACATCTGAGGCGAAAGCTCTGGGCAAGAAACTACTTCCGGTTTACTTCCGGTTGTTTTAACGGATCCAACGCAACGCAAAAGCTGACATTTTTTGACTGATTAGCGCACCCTGACGGTCAAGAAACGCAATGCAGAGCAAGGCAACTGATCAACGCAACTGCCCCATTGAGATGAATGACTTCCGGTGCAACGCAATGGCCTGGTGTGCACGCAGCTTAATCCTGTAAAGACCCACTGGCCCCTCGTGATGTTAGAATTATAAGGTTCTATCTCCATTTTTGGTCAAAATTTAGTTTTTTACATAATCTGATCCATTAGGTGTTTATTAATGCCTGTGTGGTGTTATTTTTAAAATGTTGATTTTTTGTTGTTGTTAGTAATTCATAAAATACAAAGGTTCCATCTCACAAAACATAATGGAATATAAAAACTTTGACGCTCAATATCTCTGAACTGCCCTAAACGGAGATAGAACCTTAGAATTCTACGCTCACGCCCTGGACTCAGCCTCTATGACTCTACCCTTAAGACATCACCCCCCCCACCCAGCCTATCCGCTCAGTCCCTTCAATAATAGGCGGTTTAAAAAAACGCTGAATGAATGAGCCACCATAAACCTAATACCATGTGTAGGTGTATTATTGTTACATACATGTATTTAACTGGTATTAACTGGGGATTTAAGCTACACGTCGATGTGCGTTTTAAAAGACCCATAATTGGTTTGCATTAGACATAGGTCACATAGATCCCCTGGCTTAAGCAGGATGGAAGCAGAGTCATTTTTAGCTGGATGGCCCTCTAAGCTTGGTTACTGCTGCCCTCCTTTATAAGCGTGTGTGTGTGTGTGTCTCTCTCTGTGTGATGTGATGTGATGTGTGAGACGTGTGTGTGTGTGTGTGTGTGTGTGGCCTGGTATGCCCTGTGTGTGCGTGTCCTCCTCCTATACCATCCATGCATACACACACTTGCTTCTGTTTGCAAACTAAGGCGCACTGGCCCGCGGCCGGGGAAAGGAGGCCAATGGGAGCTGTTAAATGGGTCATATGTGAGCTGAGGTAGCCCGCGCCGAGCGCCGAGTCAGAGACAACGTCTGCCTCCCCAGCTTACAGCAGCTGGGGGTGATGTGGGGGGGGGGGGGGGGGGGAGCGCGGGGGGGGGGGTCGGCTAACGGTTAAACAAGGAGACGGGTGAATTAGTGGAAAGATGGAGGGAGAATAAGTAAGGGCAGGAGGAGTGGATGTTTGGGGTTCGGGGCGGCTGTGGAGACTCATTAGGGGGGAAAGGAGAAAGTTGTAGTGCATGCTCACGCTGTGGCGTCGCTCCTCAGCATTACTAGATCCACCAGAGTGGCCCTGACGACGACGACACACTGAATAATGTACACATACTGTACTGTGTACTGTGTACAGCGTAGGTCAGCCAGGGATGTTCCATACGAGGAGAACCAGGGCTGAGGGAGAAGCAACCCTGAGCTCTGTAATTACAACACATCTGATTACAGTTCAAGGCCTCTGCTTTTTTTTTTGTTGGGCATGAGGGGGAAGAGGGCGAGCGTTTGTCAAAACCCCAGGGCGAGTAATTAACTAGATTAATCAGACTGGGGCTGCCATCTCTCTCTCTCTCTCTCTGTGTCTCTGTCCCTCTCTCTCTCTCTGTGTCTCTGTCCCTCTCTCTCTCTCTGTGTGTCTCTGTCCCTCTCTCTCTCTCTCTCTCTCTCTGTCTCTCTCTCTCTCTCTGTCTCTCTCTCTGTCTCTCTCTCTCTCTCTGTCTCTCTCTCTGTCTCTCTCTCTCTCTCTCTCTCTCTCTGTCTCTCTCTCTCTCTGTCTCTCTCTCTCTCTCTGTCTCTCTCTCTCTCTGGATCTTTGTCCTCCTATAACAAAGTTTTATTGGTGGCGCTAATGTCTTTGATGAGCTTCTAATCTAACACAGCTATTGTAGGTTTCCATTGGTCCAGGGGGTGTTAATTGAACTAAATTAACATTAGATTCTTGCACAGTGATGTCAAGAGAAAAAGTTTGCACTCAGACTTTCACAGCGAGCATCAGTCTGCCAATATAATACCTGTACATGTTGATATATAATATAACATGTACCTAATATAATACATACCTATAATACCTGTACATGTTTATTTAAGCAATATCACACGAGAGGGAGTGCTGATATTCAGTATAACAGCACGACCTCGAGTGTGATATTGCTTTTATACAACAGTTCTACAGCGCGATTTATTAGTTAACAGTAATAGCGACAACAGATTATGATTTGTTTGTTTATTTAATCATAAAAATAAACAAAAAATTGTTCCGCAACTGAACTTCAAATGGACTGTTGCCTAGTAACCTGAACACAAACACGTACCGTAGTCTAATTAACGGTCATTTAGTAGAACATCTGTGAGGCGGAGTGATACATATAGTTAAAAGTCCCAGTGCTGTTATACTGTATATCAGCACTCATGGAATGCCTCTTGTCCAATCAAATTACTTGGTCGGAACTAACTGTTGTATAAATATTATATAATACCTGTACATGTTGGCCCCAGCTCTAGTTTCATTCTCCTTCTTGCACATACAAAGTGTGACCCATGTTGTGACCCATGTTGTGTTCGAAAACACATCAGAAGGAGATTTCGATGTCAGACAGAAACCGTTTTGAAGAGTGACTGATAAGCGCTGATTTAGAGTTCCAGATTACATTCTGAGTAATCTGAAAGATATTTTTCCCTCCATGTCATCATCATCCGTCATATCTAATCCACTTAGGTGGTGCGTAGGTGTTCTGTGTTTGTGGCAATGTAATAAGACACAGCTCCTCAACTCTGCCTGGTAGTCGGCTTGACAGTTCTGCTGCAGAGGAACTTGCACTTTCTATCGTCATTACATCAACGATGTCGACCCAAAACCGGGACACAAAGCTGAATAATTGAAAGGACGACGTGCGTTGCATTATTTACAATTAGTGATGGTGATACATTCCACTGAAAATACTCAAAATCATATTTTCTTTCTTTTGTATCCTTAAAAACCTAAAACGATAGCTTGAGTTCCTGCCATCGTATCGTAAAGAAAATGTATTTTGAGTGTAAGAATGTTTGAATATTCCATTTTGTTCCAAATCTCTTACAAGAGGTTTCAACATAACAGTCAATGAAAGGATGGAAGTAAGTTGATGGATCCACGCTGGTCGCTCACGCAGAAGAAGTCTGTCTGAGCTACTCTATCTAGAGAGTCTCTCCCCTCCCTTCAGTTTCATTCCACGTTTTTTCGTTTGATGACGAGAGAGAGAGAGGAAGGAACATGTAGGCTTTGCCATGTACCCTCATAACGTCAGCTAGGAAAAGCCCTCATAATTTATAAGACACCTCACATGAAATGTTCATGAGGAATCTTGGAGTAAGTAAGAGTTACTGAATGGATCTACAGCTACAACAGTCCCCGTAACCACTGTAGTAGGGGCAGTGAGGTCAGAGAGAGAGAGAGAGAGAGAGAGAGAGAGAGAGAGAGACACAGAGAGAGAGAGAGAGAGAGAGAGAGAGAGAGAGAGAGAGAGAGAGAGGAAGGAACATGGAGGGCTTTGCCATGTTATCCTCATAATGTCAGCTGGAAAAGCCCTCATAATTTATAAGACACCTCACATGAAATGTTCATGAGGAGTCTTGGAGTAAGTAAGAGTTACTGAATGGATCTACAGCTACAGAACCCGTAACCAACTGTAGTAGGGGCAGTGAGGTCAGAGAGAGAGAGAGAGAGAGAGAGAGAGAGACACAGAGAGACACAGAGAGAGAGAGAGAGAGAGAGAGAGAGAGAGAGAGAGACAGAGAGAGACAGAGAGAGACAGAGAGAGACAGAGAGAGAGAGAGACAGAGAGAGAGAGACAGAGAGAGAGAGAGAGAGAGAGTTACAGTCCCCGTAACCAACTGTAGTAGGGGCAGTGAGGTCAGAGAGAGAGAGAGACAGAGAGACAGAGAGAGAGAGACAGAGAGAGAGAGAGAGTTACAGTCCCCGTAACCACTGTAATAGGGGCAGCAGGGGTCTGAGCAGACCAGCTGAGGTAACTGGGTCACTCAAAGTTTGGGTGAACGAGGAGTCGTGCTCTAATGCCGATGTCTGTAACACTATTTCTTTAAAAGTCAATAAAAGCCTCGCAAGTTTAATGTATTAATAGGATTTTTCAGTTCAGACAGCTGTGTGCATTGTCCTAGATACTCTGGTTGAATGCTTTTCGCATATTACTCAGTAATATGCGCCTTTAGATTCTCTTCTACTTGTGTGTGTCATAACAAGTGGGACGCGTGTCACTGTGAGATGTGTTAACCTCGGTCCTCCCTTAACGGATCCCTTCTTTATCCGCCTCAACTCTTAAGCCCGTGATGCACTGAACTGAATAATGTTTCACTGCATTGCATGCTGGGGGTTTTGAAGGCTGTTCATTGTGGAAAATGAAGTTGAACTTCGTAGCCGCATACTGTAAATCAAGCACTATACACCGATAGTCAACATAGCAGCATAACAAATCGACATCGTGAAGGTTTGTGGAGGAGTTTGGTCTTCATCCATGGCCAGTATCCTTTGGAATCTCAAAGAAACCAGTAGCCCAGTGTTGGCCTTGTATGTGACAGGTGTGCTTTGTTAGGATTCACTATCAGTAGCGTATCACCAGTGGCGGACTAGGCTGTTTGAAGGGCGAAAAGAAAAAACGGGCACCTACTGCACAACATGGGACCCCATCAGTGCACATGGTCAAGTTTAGACCGTTGGAAGGGCAGCCAATAGGGCACATCCTCTAATTTTGCCACTCAAAAGGGCACTTTAGTGTGACGTTTTTCAACTGTGGGGACACATGGTCAAGTTTAGACCATTGGAAGGGCAGCCAATAGGGCACATCCTCTCATTTTGCCACTCAAAAGGGCACTTTAGTGTGACGTTTATCAACTGTGGGGACACATGGTCAAGTTTAGACCATTGGAAGGGCAGCCAATAGGGCACATCCTCTCATTTTGCCACTCAAAAGGGCACTTTAGTGTGACGTTTATCAACTGTGGGGACACATGGTCAAGTTTAGACCATTGGAAGGGCAGCCAATAGGGCACATCCTCTCATTTTGCCACTCAAAAGGGCACTTTAGTGTGACGTTTATCAACTGTGGGGACACATGGTCAAGTTTAGACCATTGGAAGGGCAGCCAATAGGGCACATCCTCTAATTTTGCCACTCAAAAGGGGCACTTTAGTGTGACGTTTATCAACTGTGGGGGCACATGGTCAAGTTTAGACCATTGGAGGGGCACCAATTATGGCATCTATGATTGTTAGTTTTGCATCTCACAGGGGCTGTCATCTCAGAATCATGTAACCATGGTTACAACCAAAATGTAACCATATAATAACCAAACTCGTTTATAGCAGTTTTGTTTGTTGATGGTATGATACAGCATGGACAACACCTGCCAGTGCTTCATGCTAATGAGCTGTATGTTAATGAGCTGTATGCTAATGTCTATGCTAGTGTCTAAGCCACTCCCCCTAACTGTCTAAGCCACACCCACTTTGATACAGGCCACTCCCCCTAACTGTCTAAGCCCCTCCCCTTAACTGTCTAAGCCACTCCCACATCAAGACAAGCCACTCACACTCACACGGGTACACACACACACACACACACACTCTCACTGTGTTTTACCAGTTGATATTCGGTGTGATTTAGTGTATACCTATCTCACATCAGATAAATGGACTGCACTTACATAGCGCCTTTATCCAAAGCGCTTTACAACGGCCTCTCATTCACCCATTCACACACACACACATTCACACACCAATGGCGGCAAGCTACCATGCCAGGCGCCGGCCGGCCCGCTCACTGGGAGCAATTTGGGGTTCAGTGTCTTACCCGAGGACACTTCGACATGTGGCCAGCCGGCCGGGGCTCGAACCGCCGATCTGCCGACCTTGTGATCATTAGACGGCGACTCCTCTACCTCCTGAGCCACAGCCGCCCCGTCAGATGAATTCAAGCCTTCCTGCTTCTTATCCCCATTCTGTTGATAGAAAGTTGGCCAGTTATATAAACACATTCCCTAGTTTTTCCCGTGTTACATTTTAATTGCTTCATATAGAGTATTTATAACAAAGTACGTTTATGAATGAAACCGTGGCTGTTGCTGAGCCATGTCATCACCCCACTACTCGTAATTGGTCACATGGGTTCGGCATTAATAGGGTTTTGAATTCTTAATTACTGTTAGTTGCTATTTTTGGGACGAGGACTCGGTTTATTACTTTCCCACACTGTTTAGCATTTCTCTGAATGTGTAGTTGGTTGGTTGGGGCCTCTCTCCCTCTCTCCCTCTTTCTCTTTCCCAGTTTTTATTTTCTAATGATCTTGGCGCCCGGTACTGTAGCTGACCTCGCCACGCTGCTTTCTAGTTTCTGAGCCGAGCGAGAGCGTGGCGTGCCAGCACACGGGGCCTCCTCTTCCCCCCCAGTTGACAGCACAGCCCGGCTTTTCAGTGGTGGTTCACGTGAGGTGACCCCTCCCCTCCCCTCCCTCCTCCTCCCTCCCCTCCCTCCTCCCCCGCCAGCGCTCGGTGCTCTCTACCCTGCCTCGTTGAGACAGATCCACTGAGGCTTGCAAGATCAGCTGGCGTGCGAGCCCAGCTGAGCCTCCCGGGCGTGTGTGTGTGTGTGTGTGTGTGTCACGTTGCTAAACTTCATTGAGTGTGTTGAGCGTTGTTTCACCCCAGGAATGAATAGATAGACGACGTCCACACACACACACGCACACGCACACACACACACACACACACACACACACGCACGCACTACACACACACACACACACACACACACACACACACACACACACACACACACATACACACACACACACACACACACACACCTCATTCCTCCCTTTTCCCCTTGTAGCTCCTCTCTCTCTCCCTGGCACCCATTCATGTCGCTTCTGCCAACCTGTTTCCACAACATGTAACTGAGAACCTACACTGTCTGTCCCCCCCCCCTCCCCCGCGCATTGCCCCAGGGCTTTGACAGTAACGCTGCGTGTCGTAGGTTCGCCACTCCTGCATCCTGCATCCTCCACCATCGCTACAGCAGTTCATTGGGAATGAGATTATGGGAGTGGTGGAGAGGGTGGAGAGGGTTAGGGGCGAGGGAGGGCATTCAGAGACTGAAGCGCAGCGATGACAGCGATTTTACTTTGTCATCCCAAGGCAGTGTAGTGTAGGGTCAGTCGCCAGAGCATCGCAGAGTTGCAGGGGAGACAATCTTAACGGAGAAGATGTTCTAGAAGATGGATCTAGAGAGTTCTACTTTCCTCCTATACTCTGCTGTTAAACACTCGGTGATGGAGTGTTTGTTTATGGCCATAATTAAGCGTAAACAATTTCTCATGACTTTGTACTTTTTTTTTTGTTCCTTTTTCAAAGCCTGTCACAACAAATTAATTTTGTATTCTGGTTTTTATAGCGCGCAGGGGGGCGGGGTTGGGGTAATAAACTTGTGAAGCCGAGCAACATAATTTCCTGCATCTGAATGTGGAAGAGAGGAGGCAGATGTTTTGGAATTTCCT
This sequence comes from Nansenia antarctica, assembly GCF_963989245.1. Classification (NCBI taxonomy): domain Eukaryota; kingdom Metazoa; phylum Chordata; class Actinopteri; order Argentiniformes; family Microstomatidae; genus Nansenia; species Nansenia antarctica. The sequence goes on from NC_137677.1 coordinate 1,315,356, forward strand.
TTTTTTAGTTTGTTGCTACAGTTGTTCCTGAAAAACACAGCTACATCTCCTCCCTCTGTAGTATTAATAACGTCTACCAACAATTCTCTGTAAGGTGATTTAAGCAGGGCTTGTATAGTCCCGAAATACGTATCGTGGTCTTTGTGTTTGTTTTGTATGCGAGGAGGTACAATTGTACGGCTTTGTGTTTTCAGGGCTTTCCAAGGCTTGCGTTCCACAAGCAATACAATTGTATTATTTACTAACACAGTGTGAAAAGTTTTGGTCTCCCCACAAAAAAAAGTTCCTTCTTTGCTATCCTTCTTTACACGCACCGTCTTTGATTTCCGGAGATGTAAGATCAAATTCAGCCGCAAGTGTGCTCCCTCTCTGCCTTTCATGCTACTTCAATATCGGGCTGGCGTGAAAAAACAAAGAAGGCGAAGACTGAAGGAAAATCTGAGGCTGTTCTGCCACTCAACATCCCCCATCCCCAAACAACGCCCGTCTCCGACGCCACTACAAATACATTAGAAATCAATTATTTATGGAACAGAGTCAAGGCCTCTTTAATCTTTTCCTTTTATCCAATTAAATTGTCTAACCATTTCCAAGCCTCCCCCAGCCTCGCTGGGAATGTGCTTCTGTTTCTTCTTCTCTTTTCTAAAGAGATTCTCTCTTCCTTCAGTCCTCCTTTTTGACTTTCGATGTAACAGAGAAGAGAAGAGAAGCTTCTTCTTCTTCTGACGGTTGGGAGAATAAAAGGGAAAGAAAGTGTAAATGAACTCCTCCAACCCTGCCGTCGTCATGGCATCAGTTACACAGGAAGTATTTGTGTGTAAGTTCTGATAGAGAGACGCTTCCCGCTTCCATTCCCTGTGCAAAGGGACACGGGGGGAAAGCCAGCGTCCTTTTAAGCTTTATCCTTTATGCCCAGCTAAAATAGTTCGAAAGTATTTGGGATCATCTCTCATCCACTGGGGTAAATCATGACACATGATGTTGGTTTGATTGGCTGTCCTGTATTATTCAGTTCGACTGTTTGAAGTAGCATCGCAACATTTAAAAATGCTTATTTCCACCACATGGTTCGGTTCGCACAAAATTATTGATATGAATGCCACTGCCAAAGACATGTCACTTTTTACCACTTGTTATCAAACAGTAGACTATGCCTTTAAAAGTACTGAGACTAAAGTTGGAGACCCATCTGGAGACCCCTAACTCTAACCCCTCGTAGGCCGGGTTGAGCCATCTCATCACAGGGAGAACTAAGGCATCACTGTACCGTGCTTTAGCAAAACTCAAGCCAAAACCGCTAATACAGTAAAATGGTAAATGGACTGCACTTATATAGCGCCTTTTTTGCTGCTCCAAAGCGCTTTACAACGGCCTCTCATTCACCCATTCCCACACACATTCACACACCAATGGCGGCAAGCTGCCATGCAAGGCGCCGGCCGGCCCGCTCACTGGGAGCAATTTTGGGGTTCAGTGTCTTGCCCAAGGACACTTCGACATGTGGCCAGCCGGGGCTCGAACTGCTGATCTGCCAACCTTGTGATCATTAGACGGCGACTTTACCTCCTGAGACACAGCCGCCCCGTATGTATGTCATAATAAGGTATGACTTCAGTAGTGTTATTTCTATGGTTACCATCTTACCTGACGGTGAGTGTAGGAGAGGCAGTCGCGTTGTCGCCTTGTGTTGTGTCTGACTAGAATCTGCAAAAATAGTGATGATTACCTACTTAATCCAAGCATGCTCACCTAGCATAGTCTTGCGAACGTCAAACATCATCAGACATTTGTGGTTCTCAATGCAAAAGTTGGGAATTTGAGCACATTCGCATTCCAGCTGAACTCGCTAGGTCTGCGGGAGTTTGTGGAACAGACGCGCCGTGGAAGAGAGAGACCCTCTCCACAGGTTCGAGATAATAGGAGAAGTTTTGATTTTATGGCACTTGTACTCTGCGATGACAATAAAATTGAATCTAATGAAGATTAGATTAGATTCAACTTTATTGTCATGGCAGAGTACACGTACTATACAACAAAATGCAGTTTAGCATCTAACCAAAAGTGTAAATAGTGATATAAGAACATGATATAAATCAAACAAGAATGATAGTGTCATGTCTGCACGCTATCTCTACAGCACACGACTGGTCACCTACATTCAAAATGTCTCCATAACTACTGTATCTTTTACACTTTTTTACTCTTTTTTTGCAACACTTTTGTCTTTTTTTCTTCATTATTATTTGCATTGAAATATTCCCAAATGTGTATTCATTCATAGCAGAATTAAAAGGTTGTGGATTTACACAAGACTATGTATATTTAGAGTCGTCTTCCTCCTCCTCCCACCATGTTTATGTTGTTGTGATGGTGTGGGGACTCTGTGTCTCTAGACAGCTTCATCCTCTCAGAGAAATGTCAGGCATGGCCTCTGGGAACGGCAGGACCTGGTAAGCAACCTTGTCCTTTCGGGAGAGTCAGTCTCTCAGAGACACACTGGATCACACACTCACTCAGAAGGACTCAACGCATGTTTCCCTCGACAGCACAGACACGGTACACATCAAACACGGCGTTAATCATATTTACTAATACGCCCTGCACTCTTTTCATGGACTATGTTTGCACAGATTGTGAGGACATCCTATCATGTTCTACAGTACAGTAGAGGAACGTAGTTTGTAGTGGTAACAGTGTTGTATGATCACGTCTATGTGGTGTATACATATGTGGAGCATATGCACTGTGATGTCTGAACGTGCGTATGTTTGTTGATGTGTGTGTGGTATGTGAGGCACGATCCACGCTTGTCTTTGCCGTATGTTTGTACGTACGTGTGATCTGTTTGTGTGTGACTGTGCGCTCGCACACACACACACACACACACACACACACACACACACACACACACACACACACGCTCTCACACAAATAGCTCCTGAGGGCCCTAGCAATCACAGGCTACCAAAAGGAAAAGGATTTCCGAGAGGTTTCCTTCCTCGCTGTTTAGAAGGGAGCCCTGTGGGACGTGCTGGGCTCTCTCATCCACTCACTGAAGATGGCCTGTGATCTGAAGCCACTAACAGGCTTGACGTGCTTGCTCTCTCCCTCTCTCTCTCTCTCTCTCTCTCTCTCCCCCTCTCTCCCCTCTCTCTCTCTCTCTCCCTCTCTCTTGCTCTCTCTCTCTCTCTTGCTCTCTCTCTCTCCCTCCCCTCTCTCCCCTCTCTCCCTCTTCCTCTCTCCCTGTCTCCTCTCTCTCTCTCTCCCTCTCTCCCCTCTCTCCCCTCTCTCCCTCTCTCTCTCTCCCTCTCCCAGTCTCCCCTCTCTCTCTCTCCCCTCTCTCCCTGTCTCCCCTCTCTCCCCTCTCTCCCCCCTGTCTCCTCTCTCTCCCTCCCCCCTCTCCCTCCCCCCCCTCTCTCTCTCTCTCTCGCCCCTCTCTCTCTCCCTCGCCCCCCCCCTCTCCCTCTCTCTCTCCCTCCCCCTCTCTCTCCCTCTTTCCCCTCTCTCCCTGTCTCCTCTCTCTCCCCCCTCTCTCCCCCTCTCACCTTCTCTCCCCTCTCCCCCCCCTCTCTCTCTCTCTCTCTTGCCCCCTCTCTCTCTCTCGCCTCCCCCCCCCCCTCCCTCCCTCTCTCTCTCTGGCTCTCTGAAGTGATTACCCTGCCTGTGATTCCGCCGACACCCACACATCCCCCTGAGACGCGCCTCCTCTAGTTTGTTTAATCTGCCTCCCCGCGCCGTAGTACCGTAGGTAACAGACGTAATTGAGGAGCGGATAGCAGCGCTTTGGAAGAAGATGAAACTGGATAGTCGGTTTTGTGTAAACTTGCCTTGCACTGCAAGTCACCCCTGAAGGGTGTTTGTCATATGAATTGAGAACAATGGGGATCCTAAAATGTTAATACTGTCATAGCTGGCTTTTTTTTTGTCTTAGATGTACTAGCCATTTTGCATCTGGCGTCTAAACGTTCGGCCAGAGGCCTTAAATAGCATTTTTCCTCTGAACAAAGACGCTAGAACTTGTAGATAAATCGCATAATGTATGTCTTTCTCTTACTGTATATACTGTATCTCTTATAGCAACTTCCAGTTAGTTTTTCAGTGAAGTCTGTCTGACATGATATCAGATGATAGGTTGCAATTCCATTAGCAGTCTCAGTCGTCAAGCGGCACTCTGGGCTTTGATAGTCAATCATATCTGAGTAAAAACTTCCAGAAGTTTCACTGATACCTTAGACAGATTCAACTTAACACTGTGTTTGATTGTGATATAAAAACAGCGAGCGTGGAACTGTGGAAATGGAAGTCTGTGATATCTCCCTCTGGTTAGTGTCTGGCCTCTTTTGTCTGTGACACGCTTGAACTGCTCTATTCACAACATACAGAAAGTCAATCATTACTAAATCAGGCTTAGGCGAAGCAAAAAAAAGAAAAAAAGAAAAAAAATCATCCACAGAACTAAACTTGAAATTAATTCAATATATCACACTTTTTTTCCCCCCTTTTGCAAGATTCTATCTATCTTTAGATGGTGTAAAAAAGAAAACATTCTAAGATATCTTTCTAAACCCCCATTATTGTAAGATACCGCTAATTAAATTGCTAGCGTCATTAATTGTGGGTTGAAGATAACTTTGCATTGAGTTGGGGACATCTTAAACTCAATTAAAGATATCGTCAACTCAATTAAAGATATCCGAATGCCGTGTCCCACAATATGCAATCAGGCTTTTTTCTGGCGCAACAGTATCAGTTCACTTGCCCCCCAACACAAAGAGAGCTTTGCCTTAAAAGTTTTCCCTTTATCATTCAAAGACTGACTTTTTGAAATAGATGTGGGGCTATGTCACACTGTTTTGACATATGTAATCTCTCTAAAGAGGCGCCATTGTCATAGTTAATCCCATCCATCCTTATCCAGTCTTTATATTAGGACATTAGGATTAGACTCCTGGGGGCATTAGCGAATGTTCATTCAGTAATACTCAGGATTGATAGATGATCATTGGTCAACAATATGTGACGTTAGAATTATAAGGTTCTATCTCCATTTTTGACAAAATTGAGTTTCATAATCTGATCCATTAGGAGTTTATTAATGCCTGTGTGGTGTTATTTTTAAAATGTTGACATTTCTTAGTTAGTAATTAATCAAATACAAAGGTTCCATCTCACAGAACATAACGGAATGTAAAAACTTTGACGCTCAATATCTTTGAACTGCCCTAAACGGAGATAGAACCTTATAATTCTAAGCTTACGAATATTAGCGATAGAAATACACAGTGAAACTTGCATCCCTGCATCCCCCAACTCTAGCCTTATGAACATGCTTATCCAATACCTCAGATGGTCTTCATGTTGCTGTGTTCTGTTGGCCCCTTTTAATTGCTGAAGAAAGTAGGAGACTTGAAAAAGAGTGAGAGTTTCCCTTGAGATGCGATCAACCCCGGATAGAAAGTGTTCTTATTGTCCGTTTGGTCAAAAGCTTTACTTCATCAGAGTGTTTGGTTATAGATCTGATCTATCTGGTTTTGAAGGACCATGAGTTGAGCAAAGGAAGAGTTGTCTTGGAGATACGCAGCCTCTCGTGTTTGATGTAGCCCGTCAACCAGAAGAAGAATCGTGGGCACTAGCATGAGTTGGGGACGTGTTAGAGGCAGCGCTATGGGCCATCTCTTGGTCGAGGTTTTTAAAAAACAGCTAAAGACTGTGTTGTATAGACAGGCTTTTGGATAGCCCCAAGGGCCTAGGGTCTTTCTGTGTCCTGCTGATGCTGTTGTACACCTGTTGTCTGTTACTTGTTTTTATTTTCACTTGTTTTAACCTGCTGTGGCTTTCGCTCTTGTATTGTGTTTTATTGTGTCTTTTTCATTGTTATTTAAAGCACTTTGTGACCCTTGGTCTGCGAAAGGTGCTGTATAAATACATTTTACTTACTTACTTACTGATCCTCAAATTATCAGAATGTGATTGGTTCATGAGAAAGGTGGCATTCGTATGCATCATGAGGGTTATTATGAGTATGATAATGATTTCTTCTTCTTCTAAAATGTGTCATAAAGGCCAAAACATGTTAAACGACAGGTTTATTGATAGTCATTTTGTTTTCAAAGCAACCTCTGTGCTGTCCGCTCACACAGTGTACCACACACAGTTCTCCTTCACCGTTTTATTGTTGCTGATGGGAGGTATCGGTATAGAAACATATCGTGAGCTTAGAATGATAAGGTTCTATCTCCGTTTAACTTTGATCAGGTTCTATCTCCGTTTAGAATGATAAGGTTCTATCTCCGTTTAGGGCAGTTCAGAGATATTGAGCGTCAAAGTTTTTACATTCCATTATGTTTTGTGAGATGGAACCTTTGTATTTTATGAATTACTAACTCAAAAATGTCAACATTTTAAAAAGTAACACCACACAGGCATTAATAAACACCTAATGGATCAGATTATGTAAAAAAAACTAAATTTTGACCAAAAATGTAACCTTTAGAACCTTATAATTATAACGTCACGGTATGCTACCAGACCAGACAGACCTGTAGAGAGTCTAACGCTGTCCCCCCCCCCCTCTCCCTCTCCCTCTCCCCCCCCCCCAGGGCGCTGTGCCAGCTGTGGGGAGAACGTGGTGGGCGAGGGCACCGGCTGCACCGCCATGGACCAGGTCTTCCACGTGGACTGCTTCATCTGCATGACCTGCAGCAGCAGGCTGCGCGGCAAGCCTTTCTACGCCGTGGAGAAGAGGGCCTTCTGTGAGCCCTGCTACATAGTGAGTACTACTCCTTACACTAGTCTGTGAGACCTGCTACATAGTGAGTACTACTCCTTACACTAGTCTGTGAGCCCTGCTACATAGTGAGTCTCATCCTTACACTAGTCTGTGAGCCCTGCTACATAGTGAGTCTCATCCTTACAGGAGTCTGTTTCTTCACCTCGCACACATACACACACACACACACACACACACACACACAAACACACACACACACACACACACACTCACGTGCACACACACACAAACACACACATTCACACACACACACACACTCACGTGCACACACACACATACAAACACACACACACTCACGTGCACACACACACACACACACACACACACACACACACACACACACACATACACACACAGAACTACCTAGACAAGAGAGTTGTACACACAGATATCAACACTCAAAATTCATAGCCTGCACTCATCCATGTCTCGACAACAGACTTATCAGATCGTTCAGTAGCTACCAGGCTTGTGAATGTGAACGCTTAGACAATGATTAGACAAACAGTGGCTTTTACACGCGGAGAATCTAATTATGCTGATCCATAATTTTATCTGGAGGTACTGTTCATCTGATAAGCAACGAGACAGTTGAAAGACACTTGAGATGTTTGAGACAGACAAGTATTAAAATCCCATTAGAACTGGGGATCGGATTACTTCCCTTTGTAGATTGAATAACAAATAATAGCCTCCTTTCTTCCTCCTTTTTTTATTGCCAAGAATATCCTTTTGAAAATGTATTAATTTCTCCTAACCAAAGACTCCCTCTACCAGAAACAGGAAATACGAGGGACAGTTCCAGTATGTGACGGCAGCATAGGTTGTTTCTGGGACCTGAGGAATTTATTTTTCGTATCTTACGAAATGTTTGGTTCTGGTTTGAATTCCCGTAGCTTTGTGTTGTTGCGCAACGAAACATTTGGTGGTGATGTGAAGACAGAACGAGAATAGAGTTATGTTTGAGAATGTGTGTGAGTGTGACCACCTAAAACTGTCATTGTTGTTTTTTCTTCTTTCTTTTTGGTACAATTGTTTGCAATCACTTTTTTTTATGGATGACAGGTAGCGTTGTGTGTTAAGGCGTCAGAAACACACCAGACTAGACTGATGAGCAGTGTTGAAGCCAACAGTATCAACACTGATTCGATGATAAAAAACGATTTAAAAAAAAGATGGAGCCCTGTCATGTCCATATTAATACAGTGAACCCTTCCACACATCTTGACTCGCATATTTCTGTATTCTAGACTCACCTCATATCACTACACATAGATATACGCCTGTGTTGCATTCACATTCACACACACACACACACACACACACACACACACACACACACACACACACACACACATACACAACCCCCCCCCCCCACCTGACCCTACCCCCCCTACCCTTTTTCTTTCTTTTCAAAATCTTTACTTTTATTCCGTCATTGACATCTCAATGCTTTTGTTGATCGCTCTTTTTTCGTTTGTGTGTCTTGCTTTGAACCACATTCATGGACCATATGTGTACTACAGAAATTGTAGACAAAACATGACATGATTGTACACGTTGCTGAAACTGAAATAAAAACTAAGTTAAAAAACAAAAAACAAAGATAAAAAAAAACAAAGACAGTTTTAGGTGGTCACACACACACACACATTCTCAAATAACACATTCTCTATTCTTGTTCTGTCTTCACATCACCACCAAATGTGTTGTTGCACAACATAAGGCTATGGGAAATCAAACCAGATATCATACTGTGATTCCGATGTCGTACGTGTGACAGTAAAGGCTCATTTTCCCGCTATAAGACCAGGTGAACTTCCAGTCACGTCAGTTTAGGTGCCAGTTTCACTTCGCATTTCCCCCCAAAACATGGAGATCACACTCAAAGTGAAACTCTAAAGGGAAATGTATTTTTTTTCATTGAGGAATTCAGCATGATGTTGCATCGTCCATATTTAGTACTTTGCTATCTTGGGCTTTCCTCTTTGGCTCTCTCTCAACTTCCCTTTGTGCAGCACAGTGAACGCTGTTAACGTCGTTGCATCATAATCAAAGACTACAATGACAGTGAATCTGTCTGGGGAGAAACATTGCAAGTTTGTATTGTATTGTATTGTATTGCTCCATAGGAGACTGATATTTACATGCGTACTGGTAACTGGTAACATGGATAATGTGACCACCCACTAATATAGCTGCTGGAAATAGTTTTTTGTAAAATATATCTTCTAACCTGCGCCAGTTTTTCCACACTGTCTCCATTTCTGGGATGATGGGGAAAGTGACATAATGAACATGTGTACATTTCATTACGGGGCATTAAAATGACACATCTAAAAACGGATTCAAGAATCTGTCAAGATCAAGTTTGACAGACAAATATGACCATTTTCATATCAGTTTTGCAGCACTGAACCTTTGTGTGGGTGTCTCTCCAGTGACGTTCCACTTTATCAGCGGATTCAATCCAGTATTTCTGGGCATTGTAAGTAAGTTAGTTAGTTAGTCCTCTTCACCCCGTTGAGGGGCATAGGGCGTCCACCAGAGCTCTCCATCTCACTCTCTTTTGGGCCTGGGCCTTTGTTTCTTGCCAGCTCACCCCGATGTTCTTCAGGTCTTGGAGTGTGGAACGTCTCCAGGTGTTTTTCGGCCTTCCAACTTTCCTCTTCCCCTGCGGGTTGTAGTCCAAGGCCTGTCTAGTGATGTTGTTGGAGTCCTTCCTAAGGGTGTGCCCTATCCAGCTCCACTTTCTCCTTTTGATGGTGGTAGCTATGCTGTCCTGGTTTGTTATTCTCCACAGCTCTTCATTTGTGATTCTGATGGGCCACCACAGCTTGAGGATGTACCGCAGGCATTTGTTGACAAACACCTGGATCTTGCTTGTGAGGCCCTCGGTGGTCCTCCACGTTTCAGAGCCGTAGAGCAGGACAGTCTTCACATTGGTATTGAAGATCCGTAGCTTTGTGTTGTTGGAGAGTTGCTTGGACAGCCAGATGGGCCTGAGTAAGTAAGTCATTGTAAGTAAGTAAAGCTTTATTTATATAGCGCCTTTCGTACATGAAATGCAACTCAAAGCATTGGCCTGTTTGTCAATTACCAGTAAGTTCTTTATAGTTCAGATGGCTTCTATGTTTTGTCCTATGGGGAAAATGTCCTTCCTAATGCGACACTCCACAACCATGACAACACACTCAGAGATGAGATGAGTCCACAGTCACACCATCACTCCTCCTCGCCCACCAAGGGATATGCAAATACCCAGGTTCCCTCTGTCGAACGTGACAGACAGATAGGAGCCGAAGGAAAACCGATGATGTCAGGATTTAATTTACCTACTGTATACGCACGCTCCTGCTTTGCAGACGGGCGATAAAGGACGTTTCACAGATGAGCAGATGAGATTGGGCAGTGGAGACGTGATGTGTGCTGGCACAGCTTGTTAGTTAATGAGTTGTTTAGGCAGGGGGACTTCTGGGAAAGGTTTCCATAGCACCATGGTGACCCAGGTAGCCTGTTGTTGGAGACCAAGAGATACACTTTTTTGTTTTTGTCATTACAGTTTTTCCCAAATCGTTTTTTTCCCATTTCCTGAAACTATAACTCAATTTCTCAAAAGTTTAAACAACAAAACTGTCTTCTCAAATCGGATTCTTTCTACCAAAACGATAGACAGCTATCGTATGAATATCCCTTAACGAGCATCAATTAAACACTGGTGTGCTAAATTTAAAACACTACCATCAAAATAGTGTTTATACGTATATTCAATCATTGAGCACTTGATTAGGAAAGCCTGTACAACTGTACACAGTCCAGGCTGGTGGAGGTGGTGTAATGGTCTGGGGAATGTTTTCTTGGTACCCTGGGCCTGTTAATACCAATAAACCGCTGATTGAACGCTACAGCCTATTTGACTATTGTTGGCCACAATGTGCCCATCTTCTAACGGCTACGTCCAGCATGATAATGAATGAATGAATGAATGAATGAATGAATGGACTTTATTGTCATTGCTACAGTACAGGTACCAAACAACGAAATTTAGGAGGGGTGGCTCCCCTGGTGTTAGGAAAGGGAAAAAAATAAACACTTTTTTAAAAATCACAAGAAGGGAAGGAGCTGGTTTACATAAATAAAGGCTATGTACACAATCCACTGTACTATACTGCACAGATAGACGACTAGGGTTGTCATATTGCACAATAGTATTGTTTCACGTTATTTAAAGTGTCACAGTTTGCAGGCTTGAAATGTACATGTTTGTGCCTCTGATAATGCACCATGTCACAAAGCAAAAGTCGTCTCAAACTGATTTCATGAACATGACAATGTTCTTCAGTGGCCTTCCGAGTCACCGGATCTGAATCCAACAGAACTCCTTTGGGATGAGGTAGAACGGGAGATTCACAACTTGAAAGTGCACCTGAAAAATAAATCTGCAGGAATTATGTGATGCAATCATGTCATCATGGACCAGAATCTCAAAGGAAAGTTTCCAACATTATTGTGAAATCAAGTTTCGAGTTTAGCAGTCTGGAGTCTTGCTGTTGATACATGAGCTTCAAGTTTTCAGATTTGTGTGCATAGTTGATAGTACCATTTCTGTGTATACACAATGGAGAAAACTGTAATTAATGCAGTGATTACTGTGTTGAATCTAGCCAACTGTGGATAACGAGTGCGATTTAGACGTCATGAGAATGCGTAGTCTATCTGTACAGTATAGTATAGTGGATAGTGTACATAGCCTTTATTTATGTAAACCAGCTCCTTCCCTTCTTGTGATTTTTTTTTTTACATTTTTTCTTTTTTTTTTTCTTTCCTAACACCAGGGGAGCCACCCCTCCTAAATTTCGTTGTTTGGTACCTGTACTGTAGCAATGACAATAAAGACCATTCATTCATAGTTATGTTTAGTACCTTGAGAATCAAGGACCCCAATTGAAATAAGCCAGTGGCTTTCTTGGGTTTTTATCCTGTTAGTTGACCTTGTATGTAATGTACTTTCATGTACCTACTTCTGCAAATCTTCTAATAAAGTTTTCAATCAATCAATCAATACAACTCACTATACCACACACACACACACACACACACACACACACATATTCACAGTTTATGTTGACATGTATGGGGTTATGTTAATATTCTTTAGGTAACCATAATCTTAACCAATTATCTTGCACATGCACTACAAAGAGGAAGACACTCCACATACTACTGTATATTGATTCTTGTCATAATCATTTCAAATCTATAATGCAACAGTAACAAGACTCCATAACATTTGTATTGATTTAGCTTGCAACCCACAACCCGACATGTTCACAATACCACCTTCTAGTAATTGCATAATATGATACACATACTATAAGCCTGCGTTGCCTCTATGTGTTTTTTTTTTCCTCATTTAGCGTTTACTGTATGAACGGTGAGAGTAAGAGTAATGGTTACTGTAGATCTAGTGTAGTTAATTCCTCTTTTTTATCCGTTGTAGATATCAATACATATACAGGGACAATAGTGTTTTCCGCCGTATCAACTGTCAAGAATGTCTCGCTACCAGTTAATCACGTGAGGCTGAATCCGTGGCTCTAGCCCTCTCCTAAATCACCTCCGTCCAGAAGCACTCACAGTGATTATGGTCGTCTTCTCTGGAACTTCTCCAACTCACTGGTACATGCACTAAAGAGGAACGGGGATAATTTAAGAACTTTATTTATGCATTTCATCAGCATAAATGTTCTTCTGGCAAAAGATCAAAAGGATGGGGGGGGGGGAAATCTGAATTTCTTAATGAAAGTAATTTCTTCTTCTTTTATTCCCCATCCTCAGGGTCATACGCCTCCGTACGATTAGAGAACGAACGTGAGAGACTCTGGTCTCAGCAGGGACGTGTCAGGCCCTAGTGTGTTAGCAGGCACACTTCAAGTTAGGCTCCACCTCCCTCGGCCTAGGAATCTCTAAAAGCAAAAGTTTAAAAGTTTAATTATGATACATTATTTATTTGTTTATTTACTCTCTTATTTGTGCCTGGCTCTCCACGGGCGTTGGATGGTAATATTAAGCTGTTTCGCGGCAGTGTTTCCCATGACATTTGCTCTTCATAACATCCCGTTAGATTAGACGTATAGCAGGTCTCTGGGAAGGAGGGAGAGAAGGAGGGAGAGAAGGACGGAGAGAAGGAGGGAGAGACCACCTGTTCCTCATGTAACTTACTACCCCCCTGGTTTCTAGAGATACATGCAAAGCTTCTTAAGACACTGGAGTTTGGGCGCTTAGGTGGCGTAGTGGATTAAGCGCTGACCATGTACCGCAGGGTTCCCGGTTCGATTCCAGCCGCGGACACATCCTGCATGTCATCCCTTCTCTCTCTCACCCATCCTTCCTGTCATAATCTCTACTATATCTGTCATTAAAAAGAAAAATATGAGTGGGACTGCCCCACTCAGAAAAAATTACTTAAAAAAAAAAAAAGACACTGGAGTTTAAAGCCTGGAATAATTAAAATATTAACTTGATTTACCATCTGTTTAATGTACATTCTTATATATATATATATATATATATATACCCCAAAATATATTTGATACTTTTCTCTCCTTGTTACATCCCTGTGGCACAAAGTGCCTTTAGAAGTAACTGCCTTGTATGACAGAACTTATTGTATGAAGTCTGTTCAAATGATGATATCATGCAAAATATGTTCAAGGGATTGCCAAGAATTGCAGGAATACAATTTGGTATCCCAGAGTGATTGCAATCCAGCAATGGTTCTATAGTTCTATAGTGTATCAAAGCAGGAAATCGATCGAGTCATATCTAGGCAGCAGCAGGTGCCTTTGCATATTCTGTGGAACAGTGGTGTTGATTGTTTTAGCATATTTCCACCTGGTTCCTGATGAACCTGATGTCCCATTCAAACCGTCGGTCTAGATATCATTAAATCCTTTCAGTAATGTACAGTACAGGAACTCAGTCACTTCTCTAATCTCCCTCCCATCTGCTTCCTGCTGCTAAACCCTCCTATCACCCTGTCCTCCGACCTCAGCCTCACCGCTGGGCCAACAAATCGCAGGGCGAACAATCACCCTTTGTCCTTGCCACTTCCCCCGGCCAGGCCTCTATAGAGAACTTATCGCTGCCTCTTTGAATGCAGGGTGATGGAGATAAACTCCACTGCCGCTCAATTAACGCCCCATTTTGCATGAAGTGGTTTCTAATCTTGTCAACGTGACGACGGCCGTCAGGCCACCATTGTTTCTCATCCTCTTCTCCTGCCTGATGTAAAGTAATAGCCGGAGGAGCACACAGCTCATCCTCAGACCCCCCTTCCGTGTTTACACACGTGTGTGTGTGTGTGTGTGTGTGTGTGTGTGTGTGTGTGTGTCAGTGTGTGTGTGTGTGTGTGTGAGTGTGAGTGTGAGTGTGTGTCCGTGTGTGTGTCTGTGTGTGTGTGTGTGTGTGTGTGTGTGTGTCAGTGTGTGTGTGTGTGTGTGTGTGTGTGAGTGTGTCTGTGTCTGTGTCTGTGTCTGTGTCTGTGTCTGTGTCTGTGTCTGTGTCTGTGTGTGTGTGTGTGTCCGTGTCCGTGTGTGTGTCCGTGTGTGTGTACACCACCCAGTGAGCTGCTAATGCCAGCCCTGTTCTCATTGTCATGTTGTCGGTCTGTAGGTTTAGTAGCCGCAACCGTGTTTATCTATCTGCCGTTTTCCAAGAAAACTATCATGGGACGAGTTTGTCCACGGATTTACGTTAATCCGCTCTGTAAGTTTTAAGCAAATCAGAGCAAAATAATCACAGGGCATCTGCAAACACACACAAAGCGGAATTGCGGAGCCCAGGCATCCAGCAATGTTTGCTACCTTAATCCTCTTGTTTAATTGAGTCGCTCAGCTTGAAGTTTAAATGCGTAAGAGGGTGCAGGAAGTTCAAGGCCTGGGGCTTTTTTTTTTTTTATACATTCTAGAGGGACGGTTCTCAGACAAAGCTTACTGAGCTGTGTGGCGGTTTCAGCACGTAAAACATTTAGACTCTAACATGTGCACTCTACTTTGGAGTGACAAAGTGCTGTAATTTCCAAGAATGAGACCGTACGTTGTTTGGGATGGCTGTAAATGTAAATGGACTGATAGCGCCTTTTTTGCTGCTCCAAAGCTGCTCCAAAGCGCTTTACAACGGCCTCTCATTCACCCATTCACACACACATTCACACACCAATGGCGGCAAGCTGCCATGCAAGGCGCCGGCCGGCCCGCTCACTGGGAGCGATTTTGGGGTTCAGTGTCTTGCCCAAGGACACTTCGACATGTGGCCAGCCGGGGCTCGAACCGCTGATCTGCCAACCTTGTGATCATTAGCCTATCATGTGTACATCTGTAAGTGTCGTGATTACAGCCAGATAATGTAGCAACCATAATGCTCAGTAGTTTGTGCATAGTTTGAACTAAGCTCTTAGAGACAAATTTGCTCGGTAAGAGTGAAGACTGAATTAGCAAGGAAGCGGTTTCTGATCCTTCATATTGTTCTCAAATTGACGTTGGGAATCTTCTTTGGAGAAGCAGCCTCTTGCTACGGCCACCTGGATATGGATGATGTGGAGTCAGTAGGCTGGAACGAGTACCTCAACCCCAGAGCAGCGACCGCCTCCACCTCCATGATGGCCACACTCAAGCCTAAGCACTTTTTTTTTTTTTTTTTTTTTTCCTTCTGATTTTATCCCTTTTTCACCCAATTTGGTAGCCAATTGAACCCAACCTAGCATCCAATTATCCCCTGCCTATTGCGAAGGATCTGCCGCATGACCCCGTGGCCGGCAGTCCCAGAAGAGGCCGCCAGGCAGACTAGCTGACTGGCTCCTCGAGCCCAGCACCTGTTATTCCGGCACCCCGGGGCCGCTGTTGCGCGACGGATCCTTGTCCGGAAATACTCCTATACCGCCCTCGGGAGCGGCCGCCCAATATGCCGCTCCCCGTGTGTGCCCCAGCCATATCCGGATCTGGCGAGCTGGGATACGAACCCAGTCCCCGGTGGGCAGCATGCACTAGTGGCCAGTGCTTAGACCGCTACACCACCGCGGGGCAAGCCTAAGCACTTTGATGCAGCTACCTCTCTCTCTCTGTAGGTTCTACTTACTTGTAGGTTCTACAAAGCCTCCACACAGGCAGCAGTGCATTCCACCAACATCACAACACTCCTCCTGTCTGTCTATCTGGAAGAGACTAGACTAAGGAGTTGTTTGACTCCCTGGCCGATGGGGCCACAGTCGAGCAAGATGAATTGATGGAGCCCCACTGTCCCAAACCAAATTCCTAACATGTTTACACGTCATGGCAATAAAGTCTTCTGATTCTGATTCTGATTCTGACCTCCTTGCTGATCATGTGACTAGAACCTAAAGTGTTTCTCGGAAGCTAGTGGCTAGTGATGATGTGACTAGCAGCTGACTGTCAACGGCCAGAGGGCTTTCTGGCTTGACGGAGCTAAACTGTCCGAGATGAAGGCGGAGAACATCCTTGATGGACCCGTCGACCACAGAGGGGCCCGGGGGAGGGGGCCCATTCCATCTCCCTGACCTTGACACCGTTCCCTGGCCGGAGGACAATCTGGCAGATCACACAAGGCTTGTCACCCCTTTGAAGTGTATCGTACTGGCCCCCGAGCCTCCAAGCCGCCAGGCCCCCCAAGCCCTATGAGTTCCCACAAGTAAGAGTTGAGTTGCTAAATAAAATTAAAAGCTTCTCTCACAGGCAGGTAAGCCTGAGCACGGCGCCTTTATTAAGCGCAGCCTTGTAAACTTGTCTGGCACCGCAGGGACCCTGGCACTCCGCTCAGAGCAGTGGCATGCATACACGATAACCTGGCTCCTCCTGCCCGCGTGCCGAGGTGTCTTTGGGCAAGACATTGAACCCTGAGAGGGCAAGCTGCTTTTCCAGGGAGGAGTGTTAGCTCAGTCTTGTTATGGTTGAGCAGCTTGAGGTGGTGGGATGACATCCAAGCAGAAATGTCTGGGGGGGGGGGGGGGGGGGAGAGACAGGAAGAGTTGAGTGTCGTCTGCATAGCAGCGGTAGAAGAAACCATGTGAAGAAATGATCGAGCCAAGAGACAGTAAGGGCCCTAGGACAGAGCCCTGGGGGACCCCAGTGGTATAGAGGGAGAACAGTAAGGGCCCTAGGACAGAGCCCTGGGGGACTCCAGTGGTATAGAGGGAGAACAGTAAGGGCCCTAGGACGGAGCCCTGGGGGACCCCAGTGGTATAGAGGGAGAACAGTAAGGGCCCTAGGACAGAGCCCTGGGGGACCCCAGTGGTATAGAGGGAGAACAGTAAGGGCCCTAGGACGGAGCCCTGGGGGACCCCAGTGGTATGGAGGGAGAACAGTAAGGGCCCTAGGACGGAGCCCTGGGGGACCCCAGTGGTATAGAGGGAGAACAGTAAGGGCCCTAGGACAGAGCGCTGGGGGACCCCAGTGGTATAGAGGGAGAACAGTAAGGGCCCTAGGACGGAGCCCTGGGGGACCCCAGTGGTATAGAGGGAGAACAGTAAGGGCCCTAGGACAGAGCCCTGAGGGACCCCAGTGGTATAGAGGGAGAACAGTAGGGGCCCTAGGACAGAGCCCTGGGGGACCCCAGTGGTATAGAGGGAGAACAGTAAGGTCCCTAGAACGGAGCCCTGAGGGACCCCAGTGGTATAGAGGGAGAACAGTAAGGGCCCTAGGACAGAGCCCTGGGGGACCCCAGTGGTATAGAGGGAGAACAGTAAGGGCCCTAGGACAGAGCCCTGGGGGACCCCAGTGGTATAGAGGGAGAACAGTAAAGGCCCTAGGACGGAGCCCTGAGGGACCCCAGTGGTATAGAGGGAGAACAGTAAGGGCCCTAGGACAGAGCCCTGGGGGACCCCAGTGGTATAGAGGGAGAACAGTAGGGGCCCTAGGACAGAGCCCTGAGGGACCCCAGTGGTATAGAGGGAGAACAGTAAGGGCCCTAGGACAGAGCCCTGGGGGACCCCAGTGGTATGGAGGGAGAACAGTAAGGGCCCTAGGACAGAGCCCTGGGGGACCCCAGTGGTATGGAGGGAGAACAGTAGGGGCCCTAGGACAGAGCCCTGAGGGACCCCAGTGGTATAGAGGGAGAACAGTAAGGGCCCTAGGACGGAGCCCTGAGGGACCCCAGTGGTATAGAGGGAGAACAGTAAGGGCCCTAGGACAGAGCCCTGGGGGACCCCAGTGGTATAGAGGGAGAACAGTAAGGGCCCTAGAACGGAGCCCTGGGGGACCCCAGTGGTATAGAGGGAGAACAGTAAGGGCCCTAGGACAGAGCCCTGGGGGACCCCAGTGGTATAGAGGGAGAACAGTAAGGGCCCTAGGACAGAGCCCTGGGGGACCCCAGTGGTATGGAGGGAGAACAGTAAGGGCCCTAGGACAGAGCCCTGGGGGACCCCAGTGGTATAGAGGGAGAACAGTAAGGTCCCTAGAACGGAGCCCTGGGGGACCCCAGTGGTGAGGGCTCATGGGGTGAACAGCGATCCTCTCCACATCACCTTGGTAAGAGCGATCAGCCATGTAGGAAGCAAACCAGGAGAGAGCAGAGCCAGAGATGCCCAGTTCTGAGAGGGTGGACAGAAGGATCGGGTGGTTTACTGTGTCAAAGGCAGCAGACAGGTCCAGGAGAATGAGGACAGAGGAGAGGGAGGAAGCTTGAGCAGAGTGGAGGGCCTCGGTGACAGCATGGAGAGCAGTCTCAGTGGAGGGGAGGGCCTCGGTGACAGCAAGGAGAGCAGTCTTATAGCAAGAGTGCCCAGCCTTGAAGCCGGATTGGTGAGGGTCAAGAAGGTTGTTCTGAAGGAGATAGTGAGACAGTTCGGTTAGATACAGCGCGTTCAAGGGTTTTTAGATAAGACGGAGACAAGGGATTACCGGTCTGTAGATGTGAACAGCAGACTGGTCAAGAGTTGGTTTCTTGAGAAAAGGCCTCTCAGCTGTTCGGAGGCCTATTCTACAAGCTTGCAGGGTTTCAGAGAGCCAAGGAGGGCATGGAGAGGATTGTGCTGGTGTGTTGCAAAAAACAGGTATCATTGGTACCAGACTGGCAGTAATGAAGGGTTTGGTGGATTACACTCAAGAAAGTACACAAGACTAATGTGTAACAGATCTGCAATGTATGGGTCACAATATTATTTACTGTGCTGGTGTTGTGCTGCCGCTGTGTTTAGGACTGTAAGACATGGATGCTGTCTCCGATGGGGGTGATCCCCCCATATATTATGGCATTTGTTGTCATTTTCTTTTCTGTTTATTTCTGATATGTGACATTGCCTCCCCCCCCCCCCCCCTGTTTTTTGTTGTTGTTGTTGTTGTTTTTTGTTTGTTAGTTTTTTTTGTTTTTTTTTTAAGTGAGAAAGAATATTCTCTGTTATTGTTTATGGACAATGTACTGCATAACAAAGTGCAAAACTAGTTTTCTACTATTAATGGGACAATAACCTCCCCCACGGATACTAGTTGTTGTTGTTATATCCTGTTGTGTACATGTCTCTGTGAAACTCAATAAAAATATTAACCAAAAAAAAAAAAAGTATCACCCCCCCTTAAATACAAGTTTATAGTGTGTTGCAAAAAACAGGTATCACCCCCCCTCTTAAATATAAGTTTATAGTGTGTTGCTCCCCTGTAAGGTAAGAGCAGAGCCACCATTTGCTGTGTTATAGCAGCTGAAGTGATTTTGCTACAGAACAGTAAACTCCTATGAAGACAGACTATCCAAACAGCGCCTTTCCCACTGGGTAGTGGAGGCTATGGCAGGAGAGCATTCTAAAGGAGAGCATTCTAAAGGAGAGCATTCTAAAGGAGAGCATTCTAAAGGAGAGCATTCTAAAGGAGAGCATTCTAAAGGAGAACATTCTAAAGGAGAGCATTCTAAAGGAGAGCATTCTAAAGGAGAGCATTCTAAAGGAGAGCATTCTAAAGGAGAGCATTCTAAAGGAGAACATTCTAAAGGAGAGCATTCTAAAGGAGAGCATTCTAAAGGAGAGCATTCTAAAGGAGAGCATTCTAAAGGAGAACATTCTAAAGGAGAGCATTCTAAAGGAGAGCATTCTAAAGGAGAACATTCTAAAGGAGAGCATTCTAAAGGAGAGCATTCTAAAGGAGAGCATTCTAAAGGAGAGCATTCTAAAGGAGAGCATTCTAAAGGAGAGTATTCTAAAGGAGAACATTCTAAAGGAGAGCATTCTAAAGGAGAGCATTCTAAAGGAGAGCATTCTAAAGGAGAGCATTCTAAAGGAGAGTATTCTAAAGGAGAGTATTCTAAAGGAGAGCATTCTAAAGGAGAGCATTCTAAAGGAGAGCATTCTAAAGGAGAGCATTCTAAAGGAGAGTATTCTAAAGGAGAGTATTCTAAAGGAGAGCATTCTAAAGGAGAGCATTCTAAAGGAGAGCATTCTAAAGGAGAGCATTCTAAAGGAGAGTATTCTAAAGGAGAACATTCTAAAGGAGAGCATTCTAAAGGAGAGCATTCTAAAGGAGAGCATTCTAAAGGAGAGCATTCTAAAGGAGAGCATTCTAAAGGAGAGTATTCTAAAGGAGAGTATTCTAAAGGAGAGCATTCTAAAGGAGAGCATTCTAAAGGAGAGTATTCTAAAGGAGAGTATTCTAAAGGAGAGCATTCTAAAGGAGAGTATTCTAAAGGAGAGCATTCTAAAGGAGAGTATTCTAAAGGAGAGCATTCTAAAGGAGAGTATTCTAAAGGAGAGCGTTCTAAAGGAGAGCGTTCTAAAGGAGAGCATTCTAAAGGAGAGCATTCTAAAGGAGAGTGTTCTAAAGGAGAGTATTCTAAAGGAGAACATTCTAAAGGAGAGTGTTCTAAAGGAGAGTATTCTAAAGGAGAGCATTCTAAAGGAGAGCATTCTAAAGGAGAGTGTTCTAAAGGAGAGTGTTCTAAAGGAGAGCATTCTAAAGGAGAGCGTTCTAAAGGAGAGCATTCTAAAGGAGAGTGTTCTAAAGGAGAGTATTCTAAAGGAGAACATTCTAAAGGAGAGTATTCTAAAGGAGAGCATTCTAAAGGAGAGCATTCTAAAGGAGAGTGTTCTAAAGGAGAGCGTTCTAAAGGAGAGTATTCTAAAGGAGAACATTCTAAAGGAGAGTATTCTAAAGGAGAGCATTCTAAAGGAGAGCATTCTAAAGGAGAGTATTCTAAAGGAGAGCGTTCTAAAGGAGAGCATTCTAAAGGAGAGTGTTCTAAAGGAGAGTATTCTAAAGGAGAGTATTCTAAAGGAGAACATTCTAAAGGAGAGTGTTCTAAAGGAGAGTATTCTAAAGGAGAGCATTCTAAAGGAGAGTATTCTAAAGGAGAACATTCTAAAGGAGAGTGTTCTAAAGGAGAGTATTCTAAAGGAGAGCATTCTAATGGAGAGCATTCTAAAGGAGAGCATTCTAAAGGAGAGTGTTCTAAAGGAGAGCATTCTAAAGGAGAGCATTCTAAAGGAGAACATTCTAAAGGAGAGCATTCTAAAGGAGAGCATTCTAAAGGAGAGAATTCTAAAGGAGAGTATTCTAAAGGAGAGCATTCTAAAGGAGAGCATTCTAAAGGAGAGCATTCTAAAGGAGAGTGTTCTAAAGGAGAGCATTCTAAAGGAGAGCATTCTAAAGGAGAGCATTCTAAAGGAGAACATTCTAAAGGAGAGCATTCTAAAGGAGAGCATTCTAAAGGAGAGCATTCTAAAGGAGAGCATTCTAAAGGAGAGCATTCTAAAGGAGAGTGTTCTAAAGGAGAGTATTCTAAAGAAGAGCATTCTAAAGGAGAGTGTTCTAAAGGAGAGCGTTCTAAAGGAGAGCGTTCTAAAGGAGAGCATTCTAAAGGAGAGCATTCTAAAGGAGAGCATTCTAAAGGAGAGCGTTCTAAAGGAGAGCATTCTAAAGGAGAGCATTCTAAAGGAGCGTGTTCTAAAGGAGAGCATTCTAAAGGAGAGCATTCTAAAGGAGAGCATTCTAAAGGAGAGTGTTCTAAAGGAGAGTATTCTAAAGGAGAGCATTCTAAAGGAGAGCATTCTAAAGGAGAGCATTCTAAAGGAGAGCATTCTAAAGGAGAGCATTCTAAAGGAGAGTATTCTAAAGGAGAGTGTTCTAAAGGAGAGCATTCTAAAGGAGAGCATTCTAAAGCGGAGTATTCTAAAGGAGAGTATTCTAGAGTTCTCTAAGTCTAGAGAGAGTATTCTAGAGTTCTAAAGGCCTGCAACCCACTTTGGGAGTGCGGGTGCATTCCACTAGAGGACCTGCTGTGTCTTGGGCTCTGTTCAAGGGCGTCTGTTTCAGGCATTTGTGAGATGTGAGAGTGTTGCAGCCAGTTGGGCTTCCTCTCACACTCCTGTGAGGATCTCTGGAACTGCGTAGGTAAGCCGGGTACATTTCCATGTACTCACTCAAGTGTTCTGTACGGGCTTTGGCGTTGTGCACATGCCCCATAGTGAGATGTCAGAATGAGTGAACTGAAGGAGAACTTTGGGTTCTGGTGTTTAACCCCCGGGTCTCTGAGAGATCTGAGGGAGACGTCTCACCATGTTGCCCCTCTTTGACCTGCGTGTGAAGAGGTGCTTCGCAGGATTACATGGGCATGCAAGGCAAGGCAAGGCAAGGCACATTGACAGTATTTGTATAGCACATAATATGTCATACACATTAATGGAAACGCCTAGTGCTTTACATAAAACATCAGATAAAATAACAGTTAAAAGTGGAAACATATAAATGGGCCATCATATAAAATTAAATTCAAGCCGAACAAAAGAAGTAAGATACAATAACAATTGAAAATGTTCACGTTTAATAAAATCAATAAATAAAAACAATCAATCAATCGGGAAGGCAGGAGTGCATATCCCATAGTGAGAGGTCTTCCTCCTCTGCTTCAGAGAAGCGGGGTTACATACCAGACATACCGTGACCCAATACTTCTCTTTCTGGGTAGATTGTCAAGAGTGTTCACATGCTGCCTGTGACTGACATGCTGCTGTTATGACAGGGCCTAAATGTGTTGATTATGTTGTGGATGAATCTGTTGGAAATTAAATGTACAGTGCATGATGATGCATGTATCAGCTGGCCTCGCATCGAATATAACAACATAGTAACATCTGTCCTTGGAAAATGAATGGAAATGCAATTATTGTGGTTAGATGACTCATGTAAGAGTATCGTCCTGTTTTGTAATTAATGTGTCATCCTCTCTTTTGCAATACTGTAGATGCCAGATCATCATCTATCATCATGTATCATCATGTACTTGGTGTTTGGAGATAAAAAAACATGCATCAGTGGGTCCTCTGCAGCTTCTAGCTACTGTGTATCCCATATCAGACTTGACGTGTTTACTCCTCAACATAAATGTTTAGTAACACAAAATTCTTTGTGGCTGAGAGTAATGTACTGGAGATTCCATTTCGTTCTGCTCTGTGGTTAAGTTCCCCTCGGCGAGCTCTCGTGTGACAAAACAGTGACACAAAGTTATCTACTGTTACAGTATATACAGTATTTATCAACCCACCAAACTCCCTTCCCTCTCCCCTCCTCAACTCAGACAAGGTTAACGCAGTGATGGACATTTCTCCTGCTACCACCGATAGGTGAAACATCAGTGATATGCAGGGAATTGAACACAACTCGTGACGTTAGAATTATAAGGTTCTATCTCAATTTTTGTCAAAATGTTATTATTATTACATAATCTGATCCATTAGGTGTTTATTAATGCCTGTGTGGTGTTATTTTTTAAATGTTGACATTTTTCAGTTAGTAATTAATAAAATACAAAGGTTCCATCTCACAAAACATAATGGAATGTAAAAACTTTGACGCTCAATATCTCTGAACTGCCCTAAACGGAGATAGAACCTTATCATTCTAAACGGAGATAGAACCTTATCATTCTAAACGGAGATAGAACCTTATCATTCTAAACGGAGATAGAACCTTATCATTCTAAGATCACAAACTTTCTTTTCAGCTGTTCTGCATAGTATCCCTGCAACGGGATGGGATGGGTTACTATTATGGGGCAACAGGGAAAAGTGTTGCTTAATACGTGCAGGGCCTGCCACACACGTTATACTAGCATTCAAGAAAAAGAGAGACGTACTGTAGCAGTAATTCCGTTGTCTGGATTGTCTAGGAGTTGTTGTTTTTTACGATAGAATGAACAACTTCATTGAAAGTCTTTATCTTGGTAACATAGAACAGTTTCAACTCGACAGGTCCCCTCCCGAGGAGACGTCTTATTCTCTCCAAAGACCCCCGCTGGTGTTTCATCTCTCTGGTAGACCTGGGTAGGATATGACGTTGCCAGGCAGTGATGCTCTGTGTGAGTGGAGTTAATTGCATGCGGAGGGTGTATTTGTATCGGTAGTGTCCAGGGCCGTTTCTGTGTTGTTCATATCTACCCTGCGTGTCTTCTGTCTATCAGGTGGCAACAGGTATTACCACAGTCAGAGAAGAGCTGGCTGCAAATCATCATTTGTCTTAATTGGGCCATTTAAGAGCAGTGCATTCCCCTCCAGGCGGTTTGTTGATAATTGAAGTAGATCCTGTCAACCTGCTAGACTGAGGCCTGTGTGCCTGTGTGCCTGTGGGCTGCAGGTTTATGCCATGGTCACATGGCATAGCTTCCTGTTTTTCCTACCACCTACACTTAATCACAGGTACTATAATTACAAGTGCTCACCTTCTAAGTGATAACTTACCGTTGCGAGTTACACAAGGTCACAACGCTAGCTCTTGTTTAACATTCAGGCTTTACGGCGATAGTGACTTGTCCACACAATAGCTCTCTTATCTACTTCTGGTTCCCTTTTGATAGAATTACACACGGAAGGTCAACGAGGTCACGGAAGCCAAGTTGGCAGACTGTAATTGCGTTCATTATCTGTGGTGGCGATGAATGGCTCTGTGGGGGGAAACATGCAGGCCTCTGGCTCTTTTTGTTTTGGGTGGCTGAGCTCTCGAGATGGTTTTTGACATCATTTGCTGAATAATATAAAGACATATGAGCTGCCAGTCACCAGGAGGAGATGATGATTGACAGAATGACTGATGAGTTTGACTCCTTCCCCCTCCCTCTGTCTCTGTCTGTCTGTCTCTGTCTGTCTGTCTATGTCTATGTCTGTCTCTGTCTGTCTGTCTGTCTGTCTGTCTGTCTATGTCTGTCTCTGTCTGTCTCTGTCTGTCTGTCTGTCTCTGTCTGTCTCTTCTAAAATGGGAAAAAGTTCCTGTATTAGATGGGGGAAGTAAATGGTAAATGGACTGCACTTATATAGTGCCTTTTTTGCTGCTCCAAAGCGCTTTACAACGGCCTCTCATTCACCCATTCACACACACATTCACACACCAATGGCGGCAAGCTGCCGTGCAAGGCGCCGGCTCGCTCACTGGGAGCAATTTTGGGGTTCAGTGTCTTGCCCAAGGACACTTCGACATGTGGTCAGCCGGGGCTCAAACCGCCGATCTGCCGACCTTGCGATCATTAGACGGCGGCTCTACCTCCTGAGACACAGCCAAAGTTCCGGTATTAGACGGGGGAAGTCCCGTTCACACAGCTCTCCTTGTCTCCAGTGACTTGACACTGGACTCTGGACTGTTTGTCATGTTGTTAATTTCCAGATGCAGCACTCAGAGCAGAGCCGGTTTAGTGTAAACATTTGATTTAAATGCGTATGACAGGGCAAGCTCTGCTATTCCACTGGGGGAAAGAGCCGTTCCTGCAAGCAACACTCCTGCCAAGTGCAAAACCTGGAAAGTGGTGATAGGAGATGCATTAGCAATTCTTGGATCTGAATAATCTGTATGTCGGATGCTACGCTCGGTCCAATGGAATAAACATTTCATCTGATACTGTATGTGTAATGGGAAATATTTACTTAACCTTTTAGATGTGCTTTTGGAAATTCGCAAAAATCTAAATATTTTTACATTTTGTAATTGTGTTTTAGACGTATGTGTGGTAATTTTGCACAGGGGGTAACCCACTACGAAAAAACCTCTCGCCAAGTTTTGAGCTTTGAGCATGGTATACTGAGGGAAGTGTGAGTGTAACGGTACACTGTATTAGCTCGTAGTGGATAAAACAACAGCAGACAGTACAGTACAATAAAAAGAACTAAGAACCTGCTTGAATTTGGTTCACACACACAGTACAGTAACACTAATACACACACACACACAGTACACTACACTAATACACACACACACTAATACACACACATACACACACACAGTACAGTACACTAATACACACACATACACACACACAGTAAAGTACACTAATACACACACATACACACACACAGTACAGTACACTAATACACACACACACACAGTACAGTAACACTAATACACACACACACTAATACACACACATACACACACACACAGTACAGTACACTAATACACACACACATCCAGTACACTACACTAATACACACACACACAGTACAGTAACACTAATACACACACACACACAGTACAGTAACACTAATACACACACACACACACACAGTACAGTACACTAATACACACACATACAGAACACTACACTAATACACACACACAGTACAGTACACTAATACACACACATAATTGTCTCCACAAGGCTGGAGAAGAAGTACTAAGAACTGCAATCCTATTCAGGGATCTGCCGTCTATCTAATTGGCTCCCTCCTTTGAGGAATTAGAGTAGAGTTAATCACGTCTGAATATACAGAACTCAATTAGAAACTCTGCGAGCCAACGCAGACAGCCATGAATATTTGATGACGGAGTCAGCAGAAAGCGGAGTCAGCCTCTCGGTGCGTTCGTATAACCGCTCTTCAGACGGGGAGTAACAGCGAGGGCGGGCTCACCTGCCAACCGACGCTCACCGTGTTCCTGCCCCTCGCCACGCCGGGGGCGGGGCGGCTCTCCCACGATGCACGGCAGCTGTGCAGTCGGCTCCCAGACACTCCCAGACGCAACGGCGTGCTGCTGCAACATCGCCACAACGCCGAGCCTAACGTAGAGCAGCGCCCCCCCCCCCCCCCCTCTACCCTGGCTGCAAACCCTCTGGAGCTCTGGAGCTAACTAGCTGCTACCTGGGTATCCATCACACCGACACTGACAGGTGTGTGGGTGGTGTTCACTGCTTCACTCATCCCTAATTATAACTGGGGCCGTTGTTATGGAAGCGACTTGCAATCCGTATCTCCTTGTTACTTCTTAAGATTGTCTGTGTATCAGTGTTACATACAACACTGTTGTACGCTGGCTGCGTTCTCTGAATCAGCTGATGTATGTGTGTGTGTGTGGTGTGTAGTGTAGTGTATCATAGCCATGCTCAACGACAGTAAAGGCCCTAGGGGGAGGCTAAGGGGTGCCCCCTCGCTAAGTGGGAGAACACTAGGCTGGCTGGTCGTGGGCGTGCTGCGCTGTAGAGGACATCCATCATCATCGGGAGGCTCCACAGCAGCTGGCGCGGAGCCCGTCGCCTGTGGCTGCGGCGGTGCTGTGTCACCCCCTGGAACGTTCTGGGTCCAGGGACACAGTGAGCTCGGTCTCACGCTAGCAGGCACACTGCGGGGCGGCTGTGTCTCAGGAGGTAAAGTCGCTGCCTAATGATCACACAGGTTGGCAGATCGGCGGTTCGAGCCCCGGCTGGCCACATGTCGAAGTGTCCTTGGGCAAGACACTGAACCCCAAAATTGCTCCCAGTGAGCGGGCCAGCGCCTCACACACTCACTCATGGCTGTTCTAGTGTTAAACTCTTCTCTGGTGTTTTGGTTCCAAGCACTTTCTCTTCCCCCAGGAGGAAGTAAGCAGGAGGGAAATATCCCTGACCCAGAGCTGACCCACCACAATGTCTCTCTGACTCACGGCCTGAGAGAGCGACTGCCTGAGTGTTTGTCAGTTTGTCTCTGTAACCAGAGTAG